>NW_026861815.1:0-302069 GCF_026571515.1 Ruditapes philippinarum | reverse complement strand
GCTAGACATACTTAATTCAAATCTCTTGTAAATCCTTCGCTACTCCTTCATTTGTACATGCGTACCTTAATTTACAACATAATATGTAAATGAAGGAACATTGTTCAATATAATATATACATTTTGTATAATCTGAGGTGTTGAAAGAATCTTTTGAAATGAAATTTAAAGGTACATTAAATATTAGGTTGGCTCCCTTTCATCTGTGTATTACCTATTCTCCTTACTTTGAAGGGCGTATCTCCAGTTTATTGCAAAATCATTGGTATGGAAATTTTCTATTAATTCACAAGCATGGAAAATAGTCTGATTGCAATCAGAAGTATTTTACACATCGTTTACCTGAGCAAACTTTAATAAAATCTAAATATCTACATTTTATTATCGTAAGTTTTGATTCTTTATACACATCATGACACAGTGCCTTTACCTTATTAAAGGAATGGTGGCCTGGGCCCATATATAGAGAGGGGAAAATCAGGTGTTTTGTGAAATGGAGAAAAAGGTCCATTTAAGTTAAAATGTGATACAATTACTTTTAGCACTTTAATACTACAAAAAAATAGCATGTCTCAGACTGAGACCGTCTGACTATTTGGGGGGGGTTCTTTTTTTGGGCAGGTGGGTGAATGTACATTGTTAATTTAAGACCAATGCAGTCTTTTTTGACCCTGATTTAATTTTATTGGTATTTAATTTTACTTTTTCTAGATTTATTTGTCTAACAAAATCATATCTTTGCATAGTTTTACATAAATGCAGAATATGTATCTATTTTGACAGGTTAAGGTCGTTGACTTCAAACCACTTGCCCCTCATCGCTGTGGGTTGGAACCCGACAGGGACTTTGGATTTATTCATGTGAGGAAGCTAAGATAATAATCCAGCTAGCTTACGGAATGTCGGTGGTTCTACTCAGGTGCCCGTTCGTGCCTGAAATAATGCACGGAAGGGCACCTGAGGTCTTCCTCCACCAGTAAAGCTGGAATGTCGCGATATGACCTATACTGTGTCGATGTGACGTAAAACCCAATCAAACAAACAAACAAAATTTTGACAGGTTTTTCATACAAATGTATATAAATAAGTAATTCAATTTACACCAATTGGGATTCAAATTTAAAAACTAAAGTATAAAAGAGCATAAAGCTATATTAGATGAAAAGTTTTTGTAAAAGTTCAAAACACTACAAAAACATTGCTTTTTTTATTCTTATGCTAATTTCTCGGAAAAGTAATTTCTCGAAAACGTTGTAACATGCAGGCAATGTATGTGTTATTCAAAACACATGCATGTTGTTA
This sequence comes from Ruditapes philippinarum, assembly GCF_026571515.1. Classification (NCBI taxonomy): domain Eukaryota; kingdom Metazoa; phylum Mollusca; class Bivalvia; order Venerida; family Veneridae; genus Ruditapes; species Ruditapes philippinarum. The sequence continues at coordinate 300,767 of NW_026861815.1, read as the reverse complement.
TAAAAACAGATTAAAACATTCCGGAGCAATAACATTCCCCTTCTTTAAAATACTCGTTGCAGGTTTTACCAATTATTTGTTGCATGTTCCACTCAATTTTTAAATGAAATATACCGCTAAATTTGTTTTAGTCTATGTATTCTGTAGCTTTTTTAATTGTGATATAAACAATATTTTTGCGATCAAAAGTCACCTCAAATATAAATCTTTATTAATATTTATGTATTTAGTCAATTAACAATTATTACAATAACATAAATTAATAATAACTCTAATATTCCATACCTGACCAGTAACACCCGTTACCAGAGCAATTTTACGATCATCCATATTTTGCTAATATTCCTTAATATGTATTCTTTATATCAATCAAACAGACGTGCCTTCTCCGTAAAACCAACTTTGCCTTAATCAACAGCTGTATTTAAATAGGATATTACCAATAAAAGTACTTAATCCAGCGCAAGAATTGTTTTCCTTTGCAATCCTGTTTAGTGTTAATATTTATTCGTCAGAAAGTTATTTCATATGCCCGTTTAATCAGAGACAATGTAACTTTAGACTTTTTTGTTTTTTCCTTTGATTATTTCCTTTCTTCAATTTTTCTTCACTATCAAGTCAGTCACAGTGCTATATAAGCACACATATGAAACAAACAATTCCTATTGTCTTAATCACGTAACTTTAAAATCTATACCCCCTTTTCTGTGTGACACGTCGTATGTAAATGAAGTCAATTTAGGACAATATTTTTTTCCTTTATCTTTCTGTAAATACATAAATAGTGGCTTTTTTATCCATAAATATTAATACACATTCCCAATATTAGATATCAATAGTCAACATCTCTTCTTAATTTAATATTGTTGTTGTTGTTTTCTACTTCAGATATTTAATATCATACAAGCACTATTATAGCTCTTCAAACGTTACCTCTGTTGAATATTTTCACCAAGATTATGACACAATCTTGAGATTTTCACATAAACTTGAACTCTTCCCGTAAAATTTTGCTCTATTTCTATTCACCACAATATAAATTTGTTCACAAAAATTTGTGATTAAAAAAAAAAAGATCCTATCCAAATGAACACAATGTGAAATATGAATACTTAGGGAAATAAAATAAATACAAAAGTTAAGAGTTTAGAGCCTTTTTATAAAACATGAAGTCAGGTTACACGTAAGCACATAAGAATTATTGGTAATAACAAATTTTCTAACGTCAAGCTTCAATGAAAATCATATTTTCAACATTATGAGTTTATATATTGCATGCATGAAATGCTATTTTGAATTACCCTAATACTTTAACACTGTGTATTCAACCTTAACCAAAAAATGTACATGCAATAGATCACTTAAATAATTACGCAAAAGGGCACCGTTTTCATTCAATAACTTTTTTAAGACCCGGCTTTTTTAACAGTGATATTACATACGGTACATTTTTTTCCCCTACAGGAACAGTTAAACGGGGCAGTTTTAGCTAAAGTTGTGATCTTTATTTGTAAACCTATACATTCTTTCATGAAACATTAATGAGCCATTCGGCCTTTGTGAGAAGATTGCACCCAGATCATTGTAATTGATAACACCAAAGTTGACATTCCAGTATAATATCACATCCCGGTTGAAGTCCTGTTTTACTGGGGCTAAAACAAGTGCACTGTTTTTTTTTTCTATGCAAGGGAGACAACTTTTACAGCAAAAACACACAACTAAATCCCACAGAGTATACTCCCTTGGTTTAACTCTACAAACGATACATCAAAATATTGAAATACTGCCTGAACTGTGAGTGAACACTGTCCCCTTTTTTAGAAGTTTTAAAATCATTAAATTCTAACATTTTAAATAAGAAGAAAACAATAAGATATGAAAAATACCAGGGCTCTCAGTAGGTTCAGAATTTCACGAGTCAAAGACTCTTTGGCCAAAATTTTCATGAGTCAAATCATTTTTTTCTAGTGTCATTTGACTTCATGAATCATTTTTATATTACAAAAATGACTGTATTGGAGGTCATTTTTGGAGATTCCAAAGTCTAAATTGACAGAAAAAATCCATAATTATATATAAATGTCTATATACCCCCCCCCCCTCCTCCACCTTAAAAAACAACAAAATAAAACAAAAAAATGAATTGCTGTGAAAGAATAAAATAAGCAGCAGTTTTTCTGATTAAATGTATAAAATATAAAAAAAAAATATCTTTAATTGTATGCTATATCATATTAATTTTAAATACCAAAATGTACCTGAGAATATTTAATGGAAAAAGAAATAACAAATGCGCAGGTACTCCAAGTTAATCAAAGACGTATTATTGGCGACGCCGGTGAGCGGCGTCGTCTTTTATGGAATGCTTTTTATTTTGGCCTATGGAAGGAGCTGTTATTATTAGCAGTTAATTTCATGTTGTGTTAATTATATTTATTTTGATTCGTAAAAATCAAGTAAACAAATATGTTGTTATATTTGTATTTAATAACTTTATATAAAAAGCATGTGCATTGTGATATTATTTTCACGAAATTGCAGGCTCAGATTAACAGCTTGTCCCTTTGTTTTATTGACAATACTAAAACCCGGATTTCGAATATCGTTGTGGTCTACATTGATGCTCATTCATTTATATATTTTCAAAACTTTCCTACAAGAAGAAAGTTCACCTGCAAATGAGTATTAGGATAGGTAATGGACTGTTTGTAAACGATTATCCTATTGATTTTATCCATATTACGTTTATCTGTTGAACAGAATGGTTGTTTTTACAAAGTGTACCGGTATCCGGATGTTGACAGCTATCCGATTTTCTGCAATTACTGCTGTCACATGGCCATCTACTTTTTTATGAATACTTTACCATTAATTTGCATGGCATAATTAAAATGAGCCTGCAACATTTCTTAATTTTGATGTTTAGGGTGTTCTTTTGGGTTTCATGTTTTCTTTATTTCAAGGGGAAGTTACTCATGTTTACTAAATTATTTGTTCTTTTCTGTCTATCTTAGGTATTACTTACAATTTTTGTTTCATAAAATATACCAGTTGTAAGGTCATCAAAAGCATAGAGGCCCTGATGAGTGAATATTGATATATATATACTTTCACTGGTTTTATATACCCAATATTTCATATTTATTTAATAGAAACTTGGAATTATTAATGTTATGTGCAATTACATTTATATCTTAGTATATTGGTATGATGAGACTTATAATATTTCTGAATTTAAAGAGTTACAGTTATGTCATTATTATTAAAGAGACGAGACTTTCATTTAAAGTTATAAATGATAATACATGTATCGATATTGATTGAAAATGTCCTGAAACTTGGATCAAGCAATATAATTGATAAAGCCTCAAAAAATCATGTTCTAAATAGTTATTCTAATTTTTTTCTAACAAGTGCATAGTTTGAAAAGGACAGCTTCTGCCTTATCTATTTATAATGGAGGGACACCGGTCTCAATCTCCAGGTCTCCTGAGTCAACCCGACAACAGACTTTTCATAGAGTAGATCGATACTTGAATAAATTTGTACACTAAATTTTATAGTGGGTGATTTGTGCCACATGAAAACCAACAAAGTACAAAAAGTAACCGGGCGCCAGATGAAAACATGAAAATACAATCTACCACAAAGTGGTTCGTTTGTTGCATTTTCATGTTTTCGCCCGGTGCCCTTGATGTAAAATACAAATCAGCCTTCATAAAATTTCTTATCATAGATATTGTACATGTATTAGCACAGTTATATTCTCTTTCAAATTGACCTGTTATAAATAATGGCACAACCAATAACTGTCTTAGTCCTTTTTAGTAAAAATAATTATACAATAATAATTATATAAATTGTTATTTTAATTAAGACTATGAGTATGTAACGTTTTTTTCTTTTTTATTAATTAAGAATTAATTATCTGTTAATTTAAAAATCTAAATATCTGTCACGGTTTAGAACTGTTCACTATTTAGGGGAGACAATGTGTAAGCAGCCAGATAGCTCAATCGCTACAGCCGCGGTAAATTATTCTGTGGGTCACAGGTTTGAGTTCTGGTCAAGCTGAAAGTTTTTCTCATCCTGTTACTGCAAATAACCATGAGTTTAATTCACCATGCTCTGTAAACATCAGAAATTCGAGTACATGAATCAATATAGTGGGGAAAAAGGTTTAGGTTTAGAACTGTTTCATTATTAAAGAGAAAATGTGTAGCCGGCCGGATAGTTCAGTTTGTCTTCTGAAAGTCATGTTTTCGAATCATGGTCAGGCAGTTTCAGTCAGGGTTAAGAAGTGGTTTTTCAACTGACACATGTTTGATTCATTTAATAGATTGCATTTAATTTGAAATGGACAAAGGCAGTATTGCGTGATACTTTTAAATCTACAAAAAGCATTTGGTACAGTTGATCACACTAAACTGCACATGAAGAAGTTCTTTTTTCTTCTTCATCATCTCTTCAAGCATCTGCCATATGTAATGACATTCTTGCATGGTTCAAGTCTTATCTCTGATAGCAGCTGGTGAATGTGGCTGGTACTCCTTCTCTCTGAATACCTATGGTGTCCCCCTGATGTTCATTTTAGGTCCTCTTTTATGTATGACATGTCTGCAACCCTAAGCAATAAGCTTTTATTATATGCACAGGCACAAGTATCAGACCTGGGAAGAAAAAATATTACCAGATTGATAAAAAAACCTGTGTTCATCTTAAAAGTGTCACAAACCAAAAAAAAAAAAAAATGTAAATGATGACCCCCTTTAAAAATATACTTTAAGTTAATAGTATATTTTTAAAGGGGGTCATTATTTACATTTTTTTTTTTTTTTGGTTTTTGACACTTAAGATGAACACAGATTTTTTATTAATCTGGTCATATTTTTTCTTCCCAGGTCTGATACTTGTGCCTGTCATTATATGATGATGACTCAGGTATCCTTGTATCTGGTAAAGTAAAACTTAAGATCGGTTTATTGACTATAAATTGTCTTTGCATCTTGGCAAGACAGAGTCTATTCTTTTTGGTTTAAGTTTCAACATAAACTGGGCCAAGCCTCCAGGTCACATGAAATGGTACTGCTATAAAGTACACATCTTTTGTTAAGTATTTAGGTGCAAACCTGGATCAAATTCTTTTGGCGTCGCCCTTTGATGCTTTGCATCAATGCTTTTCTTGTAAACCTTTAAAAGCAATCAATAATTGACACCTCAAGTATGTAATTCTTATCAGTTGTGTAGAGCTATTTTTAGCACTGTCAAATTGCAGCCACTGAATTGTCGCGCTTCAGTGCACAGGGTATAAACAATTGCTGTGTGTAAAGCATTTTATACACCGCTTATACTGCCTGTTGACATTTTTAATGAGTGAGATTTGGACATTAGCAGGATTTGATAGGTAATTAGGGGTGGATTAAAGGTAATTATTATTGCATAGCTGAAAATCCCATGTGGCAAATTGACTCTTGAGCAGATTTTATCACGTGTCAAATTTGTGCATTTCCTGATTTTCACGAGTCAAAACCCGAATCCCCGTGTCAATTGAGAGCCCTGAATACTATTTAAAAAGAAATTGTTTATACATGTAGATGCATTTGAAAAACACAGATAAAAAAGCCCGTTAAACTTTAAAAAGAACTTTTACATATTATCAAATGTTTGTAGCATATTATGATCAACATCTGTTAGACTGTTACAATATATAACTAATCTATATGAAGCTTGTAAGTATATAATGTGTAAGAGTTAAGCCATTATATAAATACCATTCAACAGAATGACTTTAGCTTCCCTCCAAACTTTGAGTACCTAACATGTCTTGGTTTTTACCATAGTTAATATCACTATTAATATATTATTTTAAAATAAGGAGCCATCATAAAAAAAATTATGGAGTCTAGAATAACAGGCTGGTACAACTTTACATATATATCGAAAGTATAATATCATTAGCAACTTAGTATTGCCACAAAGGTTTAAAAGAAATACAATTTTTTATCTGTTTGACAAATTTATTCAAATATTTGAATGCTAGCTGAAAAACAGACAGATTTTCTCAATAATTATAGAGATTCTTTTTGGTATTTTGATATAAACCCTTAGATTACTGGCTACCCATGTGGCCAGTGCTGACCCATCAGCCATATGATCATAGTCCCCACTATACTCTATTCAGTTGGTACATACTTTGAAATTTTCCCTAAAATTGATGAATCACTTCATCGTTTTGTCCAGATTGAAAGATGCACAAGTCCATTTCAGATATTTTATGTAGTTGAAGGGCTAAATTCCCTCAATTTCAAATGTAGCAAGGAAGGGGTTCATGTTCAACCTACAAATAATGTCAGTGACTAAAAAAAGTTATATTAACTTTCAATGACTGAAGTCACTTTCAACAACATAACCAAACCGAACAAGTCCTCGATTATCAGTAATTTTAAAGTATCTATACCTTAGCAACCAAGAAATTCAATCGTGTATAGATAAATGTCTTTTCTAATTGTGTATAGACAAATGTAAATAATCAATTCTGCAAAAGAAATAAATTTTCCTTTCACTATCAAATTTTAAAACACATTCCTATAAAATGTAATCCTTTGACCCAGTTATAATGTTATCTACCACAAGTGTGAGAAGAATTAAATTATTTCTTGCAGTTGAACAAAATTTTAAAACTGAATCATTTTCCTAAAATACATTCATTCTTTTTCAGAGAGAATAGAATGAAGATACCTGCAAAAGACTGTTGTTGCTGTTGTTGTTGTTTTGTCATTCCAAATCTTCAACATTGGAAGTTCAAATTAAATAATAAACTCTAACTCTTATAATTTTTTGTTTAGCTTAAATTCAAGTGTTTTTAAAAGATCAATATATCATCTTAAACAAGTCCAGGCAAAATATACCCTTTACAATGTAAAACATTATAGGTCAAAGGGGTGGGGTGGGACAGAAACATTAAAAGGACTTAAACTGCGTTTTAGATGAGTTTGGAAAAAAAGTTTCATTTTAATCTACAAGCCTTAGAACATAACTTTTACTAAAGTTGGCAAAATGAAATCTTTCTATGACTTGATCAAATAACAATATCACAACAAATTCTCTCTAATCATGAGCTGCTACCAAATATAGTAATGACACAAAAAAGAAAATGTAAGATTGACAAAATGTTTATTACAGAAATTGGCAGATGGTGCACAAAATATAATAACTCTTAATGTACCAGGTGTGCGTTCCTGCATAAAGTAAATATACATTTACTGCATAATTTACTGTGTCTAAGGACTGTTGGAAGATCAAGCAACAATGGGATTAAATATCAAATAGTAATTGAGTTGGTTTTGAGAAGACAATAAAAGACTTTAAGAGCTGTCTGTAAGATGGCATGCTGCACTTTACAATTACAGACAAGTATATGTATATAGAACTGTCAACAACATCATTTGGTTTATACAGAATCTATTTTAAGTTCGATTGTGTGGGAAGCTTATAAAAAGCTAGAAGACACACTTTCAAATCCATTCCTTGAACCAACCAGTACTGGGCAATGAGTGTAAAGCTCTTGCTCAAGGAAACAACGAATTGCCACTGACAGGATTTGAACCCAACAACATTATTTGTACAAGTCTTTGAAGGATTATGACAGATGAGTCTTAACGTAAAATTTTAAGCTCAGGGCTTCCATTATAAATCAGTCCTCAACTCTGAAAGTCAGAGACTGTAAAATGTCTGACATTGGAAGTCATATGATATAGGTAAAAGGGAGAAAAACATTATAAATAATTTTGGACTAGCTAAAATCAAAAAGTACAGTAAATGATACCCAAACTTCCACTTATAGAAAGAAGACTAAACAAACACTGAAAATATTATCTGTGATATATACTGCAATCTAGATAATAGTAATTATAGCCAGTGCTTAGTATAGGATAGATCATGAGTACCAGTTGGATGTGAGATTTATCAACGAGCGAAGCGAGTTGATAAATCTCACATCCAACTGGTACGAGCGATCTATCTGACTTAGACCACAGGTAGTTTTCTCTGTTTTAGGTTAAGATTAACATGTATTAACGGTTTTTTCTCCGACAGTTACATAGGGATATCCAAATATTTCTTATTCAATCTATATGGCCTTATTGAAGGCAAAAAATGCACGAGAAAAAGGCATAATTCATGTTCTTTCATAAGTTACTTAATACACAATCTATTGAATGATAGAAAGATTTCACATTCTATCGCAAAGGTGCACTCAGAAGAAAATTGGGAAGAATTTAACATTTCTGAATGATAACATTATAATTTCGAAACTTGGGAGATTTTTGTTGTTATTCCTGTTGATTCCTCATTTAAGTGATTTAATGACATACCGGTAACACCGTACACAGCGCTTGGAAGCAAGACTGCTTACCGAAATATATCCTTAGACAGAAATCATGGGCGGTGGCTACTTATCAAGAGTGGGCTCTTTGGAGAAAGGGGCAGGTAACTTTCATTAAACGTTTTCCTTAATGCTTAAACAACACTAGGGTTCAGGATATTTATTGGTTGTTCGGCTGAAGTTGAAAATATTTTACTTGACGTACAGATTCGTTTATTTATTGTATGCTTAATATACATCCTGCATTGACATTTTTACTTCATTCATGACCTGAATAAATATTGCAAACGTGACTCTGAAGCCTTAAAGCATAGGATTTCCTTAGCATTGCAACCGTAGCCCAGTCACCGTTCGGAAACTCCACCTATTTGCCCACCAGTGGAATCCCTATTCCCAAACGAGTAAATGAATGCACATCTACAGTGTCTGCTATTAAGAGTGAGCCGGGCATAATTCAGGATGCGATTATTGAAATCACAGTGCCTGAAAATATAAGCACAAAAACCGTCGTAAAATTTAGATACATATACATGTATAGATTTATATAGATAGAACTAGAAATGTGTCCATAGGACACTGATGCCCCCACACGCCACTGTTATGGCAATCTTATGACTCTAGGTCAAATATTTTTTGGACTACATGTGCCACAAGTTGAAAACTAAAAATCAACAAAGGGCCATAATTCTGTTAAATTTGGCCGCAGCAAAAAATCCTTCCTTTACTATGATCTACACATTAAGATTGTTAATCCCTGGAAGTTTAAGCAAAATCTGCCATCCGGTTTAAGAGGAGTTGCGTTCACAAAATTTCTATATAGAATATAATGAAAAAATCAACAAAGTGCCATAATTCTGTTAAATTTGGTTGCAGCAAAAATTCCTTCCTTTACTACCATCTACACATTAAGGTTGTTCATCCCTGGAAGTTTAAGCAAAATCTGCCATCCGGTTTAAGAGGAGTTGCATTCACAAAATTTCTACATAGTATATAGTGAAAAAATCAACAAAGGGCCATAATTCTGTAAAATTTGGTCGCAGCAAAAATTCCTTCCTTTACTACCATCTACACCTTAAGGTTGTTCATCCCTGTAAGTTTAAGCAAAATCTGCCATCCGGTTTAAGAGGAGTTGCGTTCACAAAATTTCTACATAGTATAGAGTGAAAAAATCAACAAAGGGCCATAATTCTGTTAAATTTGGTCGCAGCAAAAATTCCTTCCTTTACTGCCATCTACACATTAAGGTTGTTCATCCCTGGAAGTTTAAGCAAAATCTGCCATCTGGTTTAAGAGGAGTTGCATTCACAAAATTTCTACATAGTATATAGTGAAAAAATCAACAAAGGGCCATAATTCTGTAAAATTTGGTCGCAGCGAAAATTCCTTCCTTTACTACCATCTACACCTTAAGGTTGTTCATCCCTGTAAGTTTAAGCAAAATCTGACATCCGGTTTATGAGGGTTGCGTTCACAAAATTTCTACATAGTATATAGTGAAAAAATCAACAAAGGGCCATAATTCTGTAAAATTTGATCGCAGCACAAATTTTTTCCTTTACTACCATCTACACCTTAAGGTTGTTCATCCCTGTAAGTTTAAGCAAAATCTGCCATCCGGTTTAAGAGGAGTTGCGTTCACAAAATTTCTACATAGTATACAGTGAAAAAATCAACAAAGGGCCATAATTCTGTTAAATTTGGTCGCAGCGAAAATTCCTTCCTTTACTACCATCTACACATTAAGGTTGTTCATCCCTATAAGTTTAAGCAAAATCTGCCATCCGGTTTAAGAGGAGTTGCGTTCACAAGATTTCGGGACGTACGGACGGACTGACGGACGGACTGACGGAATGACGGACGGACGGACAAGTGCAACGCTATATGCTCCCACATTGTGGGGGCATAAAAACGCATTTCACATCATTATTGCTAGTTTTTTTTTCTTATTTACAAATACAGTAACTATTCTTGTAAAATGATGAAATGTCGAAATAAGTTGGTAAAAGGACTATTGCTATTTGTTTGTTTTTTTAAAAAGGGAATTAGGGCCTACACTATTTACTTTACCATATACATAGAAATTTTCCCCTCATAAAGCGTGCACATAACGGGTTTTTCCTTTTCAGTTGAATTCAAACATGATAGTTATATCAAACACTTTACTGTGATGTGTGGGATATATCAAACACTTTTTAGCCTCTCTGATTGGCCGAGAGAAAACAGCTGTGGTCTAACTGTTTTTATACAAGTGTAAACTGTTAAAGCTAATTATCTATCATTTAATACCATGTTATAAATCCCATGTGTAAATAGTACTAAACTAGTCAAATGTAAGCTTCTTTAGGTAATATTGTGTACATTTAAGGTATAAAGTAAAATAAAGTTGCACTAAAAGTCGTGGGGTTAATATAAAAGTTAGGAAAGTTTCCCAAGCTGCCTTTGTAACCTAAATGCTGGTACAAGTTCCCACATTTAAATATTAAATACTCAAGAATTTGTTTTGTTCCAGTATAAGAACTTAAATTTTATTTCTTAACTTTGCTACTACTCTAATTATATGTTTTATGCACTGTTTGTACAAATTATGACTAATCAAAATTCTATAGTATAATTTTTGATAACATATATATTTACAAGTGTACATAATTTTCAAAATACATATATAATAAATATACTTAAAGAAGCCAAAAAGCTCTAATAATAACTTACCTATTGTCCAAGTCCTAGTATTTATATATACATAATTATCATATGTATAACTTTACTGTATCATGTTTAAAGGAATTCTCAAAATTTACAAATCTAAGTGGCTTAAAGTGCCATTATAGTTACACTTATGTCATTTATAAATGACAACAAGAAAACGTGTCCATAGGACAGGGATGCCTTGACATTCAACTATTTTGTCAGTTCCATGGCTAGAATGTGATAATGTGACAATTTCGAGCTTTGATGAAAGTTAATTTTAAATGCCTTCTTTCCTAAAGCACAAAAGATTATTTACCAATTCTAAAGTTGTGGACAGAATTCTTTTCATACCACTCAGATACCATTTTTTTTGATAGGCGCCACATGACAATGTTAAACAGAACAGTTTGATTTTTTTTAATGCAATATATGCAATATGAACTTTACAGCCTATTTGATATTTGAGAGGGTAATAAATATGACAAGGAAATATTCCTCTGATATAAACTAAAATATAGTGCAGTAAGTACGACTAGTATATAAACAAGTTGTCTATTAAAAGGTCACATACACTACAGTGTGTTGAAATGAGCCAAGTTTTTACTCTTTTTTTTCTATAAAATAATGCCAATATAAAGTACAAACAATACTACTAACTACTAGTAACTAGACTGGATTTTGGGGGAAACATCTTCAAAATGGATACTAGTGTGTCTTTTGAGAAGTTGATAATTTCAAAAAATGACTCTGGCAGGCTATAGTCGCTGTGCAGTAGTCCTTGTACAAGTTTTAAACAAATAAAATGATAAATTGATATGCAGAAATAATCTATAATAAGTGTATCTCTTAACTTTAAGAAAAAAAGACAAGCCATTTCCAAGGATGTGACCTTTTAACAGACAACTTGTTTACTAGTAGTATATTTAATGCGCTCCATTTTAGTCCTGCATGAAGTCAGGGATTTTTCCCAGCATTTTGGGAACATGACCCATACCCATGGAATTGGGAATTTCAGCGGTGTTAAGTTTTGTTAAACATTGGCTGAAATTTTGCAGTTATTAAATGGATGCAAACAATTACTGTCTATGATGGCATCTTCAAACATTTAAGCACTATTACAGTGAAGAAGCCCTTATTTGCAAAGATTTTAGAATTTTTATTCAATACTTTTATTTTGTAACTTTCAATTGGGAATTTTTTCCTGTGGATTTGGAAAAAAATATACTATTTTTAATTGGGAATATGAACCAATAACGGCTATAAAATAAGCCAAAAAAAAATCCCTGAAAGTAGTGACTAGTCTCAATACACCAGTGTGTTGTTTTTTTAATCTCATTTAACATATATTTATTTATTTTAATAATTCTATCAAACCTTTAATTCACTGAATTTAAATCCAAATGGATTAAATTTCTCAAAATTCAAACACTGTGTGAAAATTTTTCTTTATATTTCTAGGAAGTGGTGAATAGTTTCATGTTATATGGAGAGACAAAACCATTGATCAGAGTATTTTCTGTATATTTCACTATTTCATGTTATATGGAGAGACAAAACCATTGATCAGAGTATTTTCTGTATATTTCACTCTCATGTAAAAAATAATTAGTTAATAGTTAATTACATGGACAAGAGTGCAACACCTGACCTCTTATACTAGCTATAATCATTTATATGGGGAAGTCAAAAGGTCAGGACCCCTTTGTGGTCCTGGAATTTGGCTTGCCCAGCTATAGACTACACATGAATTATTTCATAGAAAATCAAATAAAAAATAATTTAAGAATATATAGAATTCTATACCTATCAATGAAATTATCAGTGTTAGTTCCAGTCGGGCGACGCCATTTTCAATATTACTCAATGAATATAGGCAGGGTATCCTATGACAAACAACCGCACATTTTCACATTTATAAATAACATTTGTCAAGTATTCCGACTTCCGAGTGAAAACAGAAGCAGTGCATAAAATACCGAATGACACCTTTAAAATGGAAAAATGAACAATTTTTTCACTGACTTTGCCGTTCATAGGCTTTGTCTAATTTCATATTATAGTAAACAATAGAATATCAAAACTTCAACATTTTGCAGCCTGCTGAAATAATGTTATGTTAAAAATAAAAAATTTAAACAACCCATCTTTTATCTGGATTAAATCAAGCGTCTCTCCGGACACATGATTTGTCCCTGTGACTGACCATTGTATGTAATTGCGTTTTTACACATGTGGACTGTCGAGATCCTGAGCACTCGATAAAAGTGACATAACTTTACAAGCATTTCACTAGTTCATTTTTCACTTTTATTCTAATGATCATTCGGAAATGTCATGAAATGCCAATCGTTGATTAAAATTAAGTCACACTGATTCACAGTAACAACAGATAAATCGTGACAATTTATGTTAATCAGACTTGCTTAATGTATAATTTAGACAGAACACGGATATCCGGCAAATGGTCATGTTAGACAGAAATTAAAGTCAAACTACAATGACACTGAATTACATGTCATATATTTGAAATTAAAAGAATATTATGACATTAACATTTTTTTCAATCAAACATGTATAGAATACTTTACCTGGCCGGTAATCCCGGTAATAAGTGCCACTTTGGCGTCTTTGGTAGCCATGTTGTTTCTTTTTGTCTGGTCCTCGAAGTAAAATGATTCCAAAGGAGCAATTTCTAAAGAAAAGTGTTAACCAGTTATTTTTTTTTGCATGACACGTTTTGTGTACATACAACATTGATAAAAGATATAGATTAAATTTGAAAAAAAAAAAAAAAAAAAAAAAAAAACGATGATTTCTTATTATAATACCTTTACGACACCTGTCAAATTATAAAGCATCTAACACTTACGTTTGATTATAAGCAAGTTAATTATACAGTAGAAGTCTTTGTAACTGTTTTTAACAACAACAAACAAAAATCCTTTTATTTGGTCAATTTCAATTTCAATTTCAATCAGTTGTTATTACTTTAATTAACGAGTGATTGTTCAAATAAAATTGACAATATCTTCATACTTAAAACTAATTTTTACTATTCCGTTTTAATTGCTGAAATGCGTTTTCTTTCTTTCTTTCTGAAAAAAAATATATTAACGAGCAATAAAATAAATAAAAATTCAAAAATGATTTGCATATTATATGTACTCCAATTACTTTTCTACGTCCTCCTTAAAGAATGAAAGGTTATTCTAAGCAATGGTTTGATTGGCTCTAAATTGTGTTAACTACACAAACATATTTGAAACAAAAGTCAAGGAACAAGGAAGCTGATAAAATATCACGTGAGCCTAAGGTCATTGACTGTCGTACTTCGCATGATGAATTGTAAACATAAGAATAATATCATAAGTCTTAACAGATAACGATACAATAATTTCAGATGAATTATTTGACAAACAAATAAATATAAGTTGTAACATGACTAATTAAATTATGCACTGAAAACAATGGACACTTTATACTATTACTCCGTTTAGAACATATTTTGCCTGTTTTGTCAACATGACTTTACTAGTTTCTTCAGCTGGAACAATTTGACCCTATTTTATCATTATATAATAAGTTATGGTTTTTACAAAGGGAGGCAATTATTTATCACTATCATGACTTTAAACATCGTGATTGTTTGTGCAAAAGTCATTTATTGTATTCATAAGTATCTTTAACCTCTATTCCGTCTTTGTGGATTTAGATAGGGTCAGAAATTAATAACACCCAAATTCCAGCTAAATCTTATGCTTCTTTAGCAGCTCAGTGAATACACTCCGTTACTCTACGTTACGAGAGTGAACGATTGTGTTCGAAACATTCGACCGATGTGCAGGAGAATATCTACATGTAAATCTATGGCCAAATCGAGGCTTCTGCTTTTTTAGACAAGCAAAGTCCATTCAAACAAACATTTATTGAGTCCAACCGTCATGATATACTCCCATCAAGATTTGTTTTGTTTTGTTAATCTTCTTATATTTCAATGAAAGAAATTGTGATAATGTACAATGTAATAAAACGAGTCAAGGGAGATACCATGAGAGCAATGAAACACACATCAATGAATGGAATTCTTAAATTTTGTTAGATTCAGCCACTTCATTGAATTTTATTAATGGACTTTTAAAGGTGATACAAGTAAGGCCAAACACAGTCTTCTTAATGAATTAGTTATCCAGAACCATATTTATGTTTAAGACCAGGACAACATATTTATCTTTACATCTAAACACAATGCACATGCGATAATCTTGCGGCTGCAATGTTTTAAGATAATAGGCTTTATGTATTTTTGAATGTGTAAATTATTAATTAGAAAAATCAACAGAAGTAAATGCAATGTAGGTGCAAAACGCAGCTTGGTTTTCAGAAGTTCCTTTTTTCTGTTGTGATTAGAAAAGTTATGTATTGAAGAAATAGTAATGATTATAATCTGAATGAAAATTGTTTTAACTGTTTATATATGATAATTATTATTTTGTCCTGAACATTTAAATTTAGAAAATTTATTACATTTTTATAAAAATAATTCCGTTTCATTTCAGGGAGATATTGGCTCACTCAAGTACATGTATATTGTAACATATATACCTGGGTCACTGTATTTAAAACGGAGTGAAAATTTGGAATTATTTTGTATTGTTGACCAAAGCCAGAAAAAGCGCTCGCTTTTTAAATAGTTCATTCTGTAGAACTTACGGAAAGTCTCTTAATTCAAAACAAGATTTGTTTTTTTTTTTGTAATTTAAAAAGGATTTACCTGTATCAATATACAAATATGAACGCCTGAATGTTAAAGGTAATAGTTCTATCAATTTTAGCAAGTATGTACAATTTACATGTATATTGTTTTATTGTTATGATGATCTTCAAACTGATTTGATATATAATAATATGCATCCTGTCAAAAATAATTATTGTTCGAATGCAAAGCAGCTGAGTCACATGATTTTGATTAGATGCGATTCACTGCAGAATAACTCGATTTATTTTGAAAATCATTCAAAAACCAAGTACATACATCTGCTTAACATTTCGGCCAAGTTTTAATTATCTTGCGTTGCTGCAAAACATTTTAATTTACAGATTCGGCAAATGCAATACAATGCCAAATCCAGGTTTTTTTTTTATATCATTCAGTTGTATGATTATACCATGCAATAAGTATAATAGAAATTCACTAACAACTTTAGAATGCTCTAAATACCTCACAGAATCTCGTGAACCCATTAGAAAATTCAACATGCAAACCTTTTTTGTCCTATTATCGTGCATTAAAAATAGAAGAAAAAAACGACATTGACTTTTAAAAAGCGTACCCGTCCTATCACTGTATAAAACGATTAATAGTACGGACCTAAAGGAATTTCACCGTCGCAACTCTTCCCCTTAAAATTCAATTTTCACAAAAACACATAGGTCAGTGTAGCATTTTATTTGGTATGCTTGTAAAACCTCGATCATTTCCGTTCATTCGAACATCTTTGCAGTTGTTTAGCTGATGTTAACCAGTCTTGATTTAAAAATAGATTATAGGAAAATCCCCATTGATTAGAAAACAAACTGTGACATTCAGGTATAGATTCATTGGTTAACCGATACCTGAGTAACCAATGGATGAGCTGATGGATTCTCTCTTTTTGAAGTTGACAAGGCTGCGAGATCACATTTTATATTGACAAATGAAAGAGGCAAATGATGGAGGGAGTACAGGGTTTCCTCTCCCGACTTGACTTAGCTGAACACGTGGAAATGTTTATGGCGAAAGGATTTGATTCAGAGGACGATCTTCCTTACTTAAAAGAGGAAGATCTTGACTCGATGTACATCACTGATCACAAGGCCAGGCAAAAAATACTTCAGGCCGGTAAGTTTTTTAACTTTTGAAATGGCATTGAAATCGACATAAAAGGCTAAATATTTGATCAGACACTCTTAATTTCTCGAGTTCACTAATTTCGATTGCTTTGAATCTAACGTTTGAAAGACACAACGTGAGGCGTGACCGGACATTGTATAAATACACCTAAAGTTAATTAAGGACATGCATTTGTATACGGTTCCATCTTTACATGAAGTCCTCCTCAGTCCTGTATGATAATTCTTATTCAACAGAGATCGAGCCATTAATTTGTATTCGCTACCCAGTTGTTAAAGATGTCTCTGCATATTTGTTGGTTTTTTTGTAACGATACGTATACTGTATACAGTACAGTAAACTAGTTTAGTTGTTCTTGCCTAAAATATATTTTATTTAATAAAGTATTTTTGTCCCAGGTACAGTACAGTACTGTACAGTCATCAACTTAAGAGTACATGACCCTCTTAATTATTGAATTGGACTAGATCTCATTCAGTGCTTCTGGGTTTTTTCTTCTTAGTTTATTGGATCCATCTTTGGTTACCCACGGTATTTATTCCGTACATACTACATTTTGCCGTGATAGGTAGATTCTAACCGACAATGAGTTAACTCCTGCTAATTCTTACATCAGAAATGAGGAAGAAACATACAGGATGAAGCAGAATTCATCAGTTAAAGCATTAACGTAAAATAGTTTATCACTTCCAAACAATTAACGGTTACATAATGTATAGATGAATGCTGTAATAATAATAAAAGTTTTTTATTTACTTAAATTTAACTAGGACTAGATTTCATTTAGAACAATGTCTAGGAATTTGAATATTATCATTGGCAAATGGTCTTTATATACAGGTAGTTGGTCATTGTTAGTGGTAAATCAACAGTATTTTCATCAACATGGCATATTTCATGTATACAGGTATTTTGCAATCTGTTGATTGAATGCGTTGCTTCTGAAACAAAATCGCTAATGTTTCATTAACGCTTCATTTTTCTCCTTTTTGCCGAAAGAAGCTTTATATGTTACTTTAGGAAGCTGATTTTATTTTAAATATAGCCCGGTATCAGCCAAACATAAATGACACCTATTGACTGTAATGCGCGACAGACATGTATTTTAGACATAATTTTGTTAACATTGAATTATATGCATGTTTATTATTCTCCAAATCCTCCGAATGAACCGGTCTTCACGGACACATATTCAAGATGAAACATTGTTAAGATTGAATTATGTACATGTAAACGTTTATTATGTATCTTCCAATCCTCTGAACGAACGCGCCTTTGTTGACACATATTCAAGATGAAATATTGTCGATTTTTTAATTGTAATGTTTTCCGTGCTGAAGGCTTTCATTTTTCTTCTCGTTAAAGAAATCATTGAAAAAAAAGTGTCGCGGCCGACAGTTTCCCTAGATTGGCTAATTTAGCTTAACTGCTAGAGCTTGCAGTTTTCAAAGATTGATTTACTAGAGAAATGGGAGAAAGAAATCTACGTTTTCAAGGTACTAGTGAGAGAAAATAGGATAAGATCAATCAGTATCATCGATTAGTAATTAACAGGTCTTTGGTACACTTGTTTTCAAGATAGGCAAAACAGGTGAAAATCGATTAACTTTTCCGTTTGATGAAGAAAAGTTGACAGTGGCATAATGTTGAAGGAATACTGTTCAGTACTGAACTTTAATAAAGAAACAGTCTATTTATTAATACTCTTTTTGTTCAGTTTACTTTGTTTCTCATTAAAAACTTATACAAAATATTTTAGGGTTTAAAGCTTTTAGCTCTGATAATTATATTTCCCTGTTGGCTTCTTTCAGTGCCTACTTACCATTGTATTTTACTGCTTCAAAGTTTTGTTGTCTTCGTATTATTATGTAAAACATGCCCAAGGTTAAAGAAGTTTAATTCGCTCAAGGTCAATTTCTCTATTTCAACAGACACATATGTTCAGAATTAAGTTTACTTTAGACCAAATTATGGTGTTGAAAATTATGATTGCGTAATGAAAGGGTATATACTCAAAATTAAGAATGGTTAAGACAAAGATTTTCAAAATAAGGATTTAATTTAGACAGAGAGGTGTTCCGAATTGAAATAAAATTGTATATGTATATAAAAAGGCACTCAAAATTAAGATTTGGTTAGCTATGATTCTCTTATTAGGACAAATGGCGGTGGAATATCTTTTTTTTTTTTTGCCGAAGAAACTTTGCTATCTAAAATCTCTAATATCCAATCTATACCTGGCTCGGAATCCGCTTAAGTTTGACAAATTATCTATGAAAATATCGATATATTAGAAAGTCCGTAGATAGCAAATCAACGGCTCTGTTAGAACCAGGAAAGAAGAAGCCATATGGAATTGTTTGCCGGAGAATTTCACATCGATCAGCTTGTCAAATTGAAAAAGCTTTAAACACTCATTTACAATGTTAAAGCGGATATACGTATTGAAACGGCTGTCGATTTGTCGATACTTTTTATACGATATCAATTAATAATTGTATCTAAAGTTACATGGAATCTTTATTACTATTGATTGCTGAACTGAAATCAATATATTCACCAATTATTGTTGAATATGTCATTGATTTGCACGAATGGTGTGGTAGCTTTTGATAGGATTCTTTCAAAAAG
The DNA here is from genome assembly GCF_026571515.1 of Ruditapes philippinarum. Lineage (NCBI taxonomy): Eukaryota > Metazoa > Mollusca > Bivalvia > Venerida > Veneridae > Ruditapes > Ruditapes philippinarum. Next base: position 281,172 of record NW_026861815.1, on the reverse strand, counting down.
CAGTAGGCGAACTTCCGGCGTTAAAATCTGGTATCCCGAAAAAGTCGATTGTTTTATATAAACCAAGTCACATGACATCCATCGTTAGCTGCAGTGTTCGTATGTTGATTCTGTTAAGATAATTTTACTCAATCGCGATTCTGGTGAAATAATTTAAGTTTGGGGAAACTTACAGATGGCCCCTATGAACTGGTACAAAATGTTTGAAAAAAGAGGCAGAATATTGACCTACCGGTATTTTTTTTTTTGGCCATCGGAAATAGGCGCGGAATCCAAAAATAAGCGATTCGTAGTGTGTGAGCCGTCTCAGTTCGATATGACAGTGTTTTGTGTAGTTTAAGCATACTTATATTACATGTAATGTTCATTTTAATAAATATTGATATATAATAGAAACATTCATACAACAATAACACTACATTGTATTGAGTTTTGACTGAAAAAGGGTAGAGTATTTTTTTATATAAATTTTCATACTTTCCAACCTTTTTTAAAACCCTTACCCTGGTTGATTTGTATAATGTAATTGTCTGAAATTGATTTTTGAACTTTTCCGCTTGAGAGTGTATAGCTATCTTATTTGAAAACTTAAGAGTACTAAATTGTGCAGTCATGTTGGACTGCACGGATATACACGCTGGCCTGGTTTACACGTGCATTTTTCCAACCAGCCAAATACTTAACCAGCCAAAGAGTTGTATAGTTCCTGTGAACTTCTCTTTAACCGTGTCATCCATAACAAAATGACAGCCGTAACATTTTTATCTGATTTCCCATTAATTGTTTATACGCTCTTGAAAGGATAAAATTGATCAGTTTTGTAAATTTGCTCTGTAAAATTAGCAATCAATACAAATGATCAATTATTAATAGGTTGTCAAGCCTCTATTGACACAGATCGTTTGTCGTTACAAACGGAATTGCCAGGTACACGCACTGAACGGTACTTCATTGAGCAACTGTCATGCAGTTCTGTTGGCAATTAAAATAGAAATATTGGCAATTATACGAAGTGTAAATACTCGAGGGTGTTAAGTGCACCGTTAGTCGTTTTCAGTACTTGAATAATTTAACACTTCACAAGGTAGATGAAATGGTATGATACTTTCGGTAAGGCCTCATAGGCTGTCATGAGTTGAATTAGCATCCATAGAAGAAAAAGAAAGCCAATTCATCAAATACAATTTTTTGATATATCCTTTATTGAACAATATATTGGTTTTATTTTTGCCCGGTAAGAAGTTTCAACGAAGGTCGTGACAACATTACAATTTCATGGCTAGAATCCACTTGATATACTAGTACGATTTTACAGTCTTAAAGGCCGGGTAAACTGTGGCAGACTAATTTAGGTGGCAGGGCATGATTTTCTTTTGCACCTAACCGTAAGGTTTCATGTTCTTATGGCCATGGGATTCCCTCGGCTATTTCATCTGGCTTGCAGAACATGGTTAGTTTTGCTTAGGCACTATCGGTGATGAAATTAAGAACTGTTAGTCTTCCACCACTAACCTGTATACATACAAAGTATCGATGTGAATTTAACCAAAGCAAATATTCGGAAGCACATGCATGATAATATTATGTACATTGTACTTGTACTGTTTAACATCGGACCATAGGGACAACTGTCTGAATGAGTATTCTGTTTGCTTTTTTGCAGCACCACATTACAAGCCCAGTAGAGAATACATTCTGTATGACTGGTTGCGAGGGAAGGGGTTGGACCACTATTTCGTCAGTTTCATACAAAGTGAACTTATTGACCTCGTAGATATTGCCAGACTGAACCTCCCGGATGAGCAACTCTACGATGAACTGGAGATAACTCTTCCAGGACATAAACGGCGGCTTGAAAGAGCAGGTATGTTTAAAACAACAACAACTTACCGGAAATGAAATTCGATAACGTCAGACTCAGATCTCTGTCATTCTTATTTGATAAGTAAGAAAAGTAGTGGACATGACGAGATAGTAGTTTTCAGGAAACGTATAAAAGTATATCTTTGGTGCTATTGAATTATCCAATCTTTAGAGATACGTTCCCTTTCACGAAATTTAGAAAAACATTATCACTTTTTCAACTGTGCTGAGGTGCGTCTCAGTTTTTACAGGGTCTTTCAAATAGAATTTGAAAGACCCTGGTTTTTACAATTGATGGTATTACATTTCAAAATTATTAAAAAAATTTTCACCGAATTCTTTTTGTTTTATATAACTTTTCTATGATTTATTGCTAGAATTTGTTCATTTCAGTTCGAAGCTTGGCAAAGAAACATAAAACATCTTTACCATCATTCATTAGATACAAACCGGATGTCAGTAGGTCAGACTCTGAGCAAAGTGCGCCAATTACGTCATTAGAAAACGAACTTCCGGTTGCTTATGGAAGATGGGGAAAGCCCCGCTGTCTTGTTGATGCAAAGTACGATTTCTTAATACTGGATGCAACTGTGGTGTCAACAAATGATCCTCGAGATAGGGTACATATAGGTAATGATCGTTGAAACTTATTTGTGTACTAAGTTTTTTGGTTTTTAAAGCAGCATGGCCCCAAGATTCATGGTAATTTTCATGGAAATTTTGAAAAAAGTAGGTTAAAAGTAAAATATTGTGAAGTGAACAAAGAAAGTAATTTACACATTGCAAACGACACTTACAATGCACATTAACTACCCAATAAGGTCAACAAAAATATCCCTTACTGCATTAGTCACACAGTAGAAATATGGCGAAAAATACTTCAAAATAAGTCATTAATCACACATAACATGTAACTTATTACTTGAATCTTGATTCTATTCACTTTTCTTAAAAACATAGTACGTTTTTCTCATGATTGATTTTCTTGAATTATTTTGGCTAATCTGGAGGCATGCAGCTTTAAAATAAATTTCGGCGTCCTTGACTCAGTGATTAAGACTCCTGGCTAAGAATCGCTTGATCTCTTGCCGCTGCGAGTTGGAATCCCGGCAGTTAGTTTCATTAGTTCAAGCGAGGATTTAATGGAACTAGTCCTCTATCTTAGTTCAGTAAGGAGAGTATTGGATTGTAATCTAGGGGTAGCTGGCGCTGGTTCAATCCTGGGACCAGGGGGATTTATCCATGACGCTTGATCTTGAACATTCAGTAACAACGAAGTTTCGAAGAGACCTGCGTACGACTAATATAATGAACGGATAGGCATCTTGTGTCTTCCTCTACCAGTAAAGATAAAATATGGGCTGAAATGAATTACGAGTACTGTGATAAAATACCAGCAATAAAACACCAGCGTTTCAGTATAACGAATTGAATTAATAGTATATTAATAAAACTTATAAAAATACAAGAAGATACCATTTTTTTTATAAAACAATTCGTCATTTCGAATGTAAATGGACGTTTGTGAGTTATTCAAGAACACGATTCATTCATCTGCGCGGTCAACACATGACATGAATCTGAAGCAATTACCAATTCTCGACCCATTGTTTGCCTTTGTAATTTATTTTCTTTCTGCATCTTCTTGGCTTCGATAGCTTTATCTTTTAAACGTTTTAATACTTTAACAGATTCGTTAACGATCCTCTCTTCTTCGTCAGCGTCAAGTGAATCTGTGTAGTGGATTTTAACTTTACCGTATCTCGTTTTGATCTTTTTAACGTTTGAAAATTTAGGAAACATTTCTCCTCTTAGCAAATCAGGTTTCCCTAGATCATTAACGTCAGTAACATCATCACCAAAGAATTATCATTTAAGTCTGAAGCATGTGTGTTTGAGTTTCGTTCTTGCAAAGGCCAGTTTTTATTGGAACATTCATTTAAATTATCTTGGAATTGTGTCATATCCTGACTTCCGGCACCCATTGGAAGAAGCGGTATGTTCTCTCCCGAAATTGAATCAATATCCTGACTTCCGGCACCCATCGGAAGTAACGATATGTTTTCTTCCGAAATTGATTCAATATTCTGACTTCCGGTACCAAGCGGAAGAAGCGGTGTGTTTCCTTCCGAAATTGAATCAATATCCTGACTCCCGTAACCTTTTGGAAGAAGCGGTTTGTTTTCTTCCGAAATTGAATCAAAGACTTCCGCTTCAGACTGGTAACAGTCGTCGATGGCTTCTTGAGTTTCTTGGTACATCTGTTGTTCTGTTAAATATAAGAACGGTTAAATATAAGAACTGTTAAATGTAAGAAACAATTAACTTACACTCTCTGTTGGCTGTTTAGGCGTAATAATTTAATACGGAAATGGTTATGAACAATCATCAATGTGTCAAACTAAAGCCTGTGTCACATTACACTCCTATTAGGTTTACGATAGGGTACCGGAGTCTGAAGGGGCTGAAATTGTCAATTTTTTAAAGGTCTCCGGATTGTGACATCCCCCACCCCGGTAGGTTAGCTTGGAGGCAAAATGATGTCATCGTTTCATCACATGACTGAATTAAATCAGATAACAGTAGAAAAAAAATGGAAAAAATAAGTACACATTAGATTCGTAAAAAGTATTTTTGCAGAAAATATGGTTCAAACTAATAACAACATTTTTTTTCCAGTCCCGTCATGTCAAAAAACCTCAGTGGAGTCCCTTTAATTATTCTGAAAAAAAACCGATAAGAGTCAGTGCACATAAGTTGTTGGTATACTATAGACTTACATCAAATTAAGTAATAATCTCGAAAAATTATATCCAATTCAGCCATGCCAAAAAAAACCCTTTGTAGAGTCCCTTTAATTAATAATGTAAGGATACTACCATTACTAGTTGTTGATGAATATCCCTCCGCCATGTCTTTACTACTCTCTTGAACATCAATATATCTTTTCTCTGTCATGTCTTTCTGGATTTCTCATGTATAACTGGTGTATTAACGTACTCGATTTTCTAAATATTCACTTCTTTAAAAACAATATCCATAATCCATCTGATACCAAGTAAAAGTTATAAAGCTGGTACATGTAATTGTTTAAGAAGCCACTTCTTTTCTATAACCTTCGTTATTAACACACATTTACCGTATGAAATTACAATATCGAAATGGATACTGACTTCGTAAGGTTATCCATATAAAAAAGAGTTGATTTCTGCAAACGACTTATAAATATTTCGTGTACCTTATTTTTACTTCCCTTTTTAAGATATACTAACATATTTAATCGTTATTCATGCCACATTCGTTTTTCATGAGGTATCAATTTCAACGAAATATTGTCTTACGCTTTACCCCGAATTCTAGTCAATTGTGCATTGTAGAGACACTTTATACTTTTTAAACAATAAACATGCTACATTTAAAATTAAACATAGCAGTTTATCATATAATGAATTCGGAAACACAAACATTTTTCGCTGTTAGATACTTCAGACTAATAACTTATTTTTATTTTGCGATTTTGACATTATTCTAGTCGAAAAATGTCTTTGGCGATCGCAGTGGTTTTGCTTAAGAATCTTGAATAATGACAAGAACGATGTTTCTACTTTCGTCTGCCTGTCGTCTGCTTGCATATTTTGTACGCCCGTTATACATGTACATGCTTTGTCACTTTTTGAATTTATTAATTCTCCGACAGTTACATTTTTCCGAGCAGGGTCTATCTCCTTGTCTATACTGAACCAAAATTCCAAACTTTCTGTCGTTTCAGAATTCATGGTGGATTCCGGAAGTGACGTAGTAACTCTGAGACAGGAAGTGCTGGATTCCATGGACTTGGAGCTGATTGGTCCAATAAACAGTAAAGGAGTACATGGTTCAAAGGTCAAAAATCTTTACCGAGCAAACATTCTGATTGGGAACCAGCTGATCGAAATTGAGGTAAAGATAGACATGTAAAAACAGAACTGAATAAAATGATAAATGCCACAAAATATTTGTTTGAGTAAAAGGCTTTTATAATTACTATCAAAAGAACGTTATGCTAAAATGTTGTTTCTTTTCAGATGTTCATAAAGAATATTTCATATCTTCCAATTGTCTTCTGTTTTTAGCTCACCTGTCACAAAGTGACAGGGTGAGCTTTTGTGATCGCTTTTCGTCCGGCGTCCGTCCGTCGTCCGTCCGTAAACTTTTACTTTAAATGACATCTCCTCATAAACCACTAAGCCAATTTCATCCAATATTCACAGGAATGTTCCTTTGGGGGTCACCTTTAAAAGTTGTTCAAAGAATTTAATTCCATGCAGAACTCTGGTTGCCATGGCAACCAAAAGAAAAAACTTTAAATATCTTCTTTAAAAAAACCCTAAGAGCTAGAGCTTAGATATTTGGCATGAAACATCTTCTAGTGAGTGTCTACCAAGTTTGTTCAAATAAAAGCCCTGGGGTCAAAATTAGCCCCGCCCCAGGGGGTCATTGATTTTCCCTATATGCACATAGTAAAAACTTAAAAAATCTTCTTTTAAAGAACTCAAAGAGCTAGAGCTAAGATATTAAGCATGAAACATGTTCTAATGGGTGTCTACCAAGTTTGTTCAAATAAAAGCCCTGGGGTCAAAGTTGGCCCCGCCCCAGGGGGTCATTGATTTTCCTTATATGTATATAGCAAAAACTTAAAAAATCTTCTTTGAAAAAACCCAAATAGCTACAGTTTAGATATTAAGCATGAAACATGTTCTAGTGAGTGTCTACAAAGTTTGTTAAAATAATAGCCCTGGGGTCAAAATTGGCCCCGCCCCGGGGGTCATTGATTTTTCTTATATGTGTATAGCAAAAACTTAAAACTCTTCTGTGAAAAAACCGAAATAGCTAGAGTTAACATATTAAGCATGAAACAACTTCTAGTTAGTGTTTACAAAGTTTGTTCAAATAAAAGCCCTGGGGTCAAAACTGGCATCGCCCTAGTGGTGTCATTGTTTTTAACTATACATGTATGTGTATAGTAAAAACTTTAAAAAATCTTCTTTGAAAAAACCCAATGAGCTCAGAGCTTAGATGTTTAGCATGAAATATCTTCTTATGAGTGTCTACCAAGTTTGTTCAAATAAAAGCCCTTGGACTTAAATTGGCCCTGCCAGGGGGGGGGGGAGGCATATATACAGGTGAGCGACCTCAGGGCCATCATGGCCCTCTTGTTTCATAAAGTTGGCAAGTAGAGGTATAAAGAAATGATTTATTTCATATACTAGTATGTTCTTAATCAACTACTTAACTGTTGATCTCCAAATCTTACTTCATCATGATTTAACATTTTGGTCATTGCAGGTGATGGGAGAGTCATATGATTCCATTGGTAGTCGCGTAATACGTCACTTCCGACATTATATAAATGGAGCACGCCATATATGGTTAAAGGGAGACTTTATAGATCCAACGCTACCTCATAAAACTCACATCCCTGAAAAGGAAATCACTGAAATACCTGTTCCCCCTGCAGATATAGATGCGTCAGTTTCACCAGTCCAGGAAACGATGCAAGTAGAGGAAGTGGGAGGTCCTGCGTTAGAGAATTCATCAGAAACAGAGAGAGGTCACGACGAGGGCATAGAAAACGTTAGTACCAAAGAACAACAATTTGATAAAGGTGAACAGGTACAAAAAGACTTTATTAAAGTTGACATTGTTAAAGAAGCAAGTGAATGTAAAGGAACTACGCCTACCATAGATGCTGATAAGAAAATTGAGTTTGAATTTGCTAAAGTGGAAGGGGAAGTTGATGAGCAAGCTAGAACAGAAACTAGAGATGTTAATGAAGACAATGTAGATGAGACGGATAAAATCCTGTGTCGCGAAAACGAAATTATTGACATTCGTCCAATCATAGCAGCGAATAGAAAACGTCACGCGAGTAATACCGGAGGAGTGGAACCGGAAGAAGGAATAGCTAAAATTAATGGCGGACGGTTGTTGAAAAAGAAGAAAACGGCTCTGAAAAATGATTCTAATGTTATAGAGACGATATCTGATCATATGAACGGAACTTGCCATATAGACAAACTAGGAATTGAAACGTTTAGTACAGTGCTTAATCAAAGATCGGTATATTATAGATCTCAGGTAAAAATGGAGGGAGATGGGCCTAGTTGATACATGAAGTCAGAGTTTTATATTTGGACCAAATCTATCTCCATGATCAAGTGCTATCTTATACGTATTAACTTAAACTTACTTTAATTCTTTAATTTTATGTTCCATGATAAAGGGTAAATAGTAATCAAAATATTGTGTACAATTTGAATTTGTCTCCCGGCGTAGGTTCGAGCCGCGCAAACGTCTTCGAATTCTTTTATGTGAGGCAGTTATCCAACTGGCTTACGGAACGTCAGTGGTTCTACTCGGGTGCCGGTTTATGACTGAAATAACGAAGAGTGGCACTCGAGGTCTGCCTCCAACAGTAAAGCTGGAAAGTCGCCATATGACCAAAACTGTGTTGGTGCGACATAAAACCTTATTGGAAAATTGTCTGTTTCAGGTATATATATTTCTGCAACTTGTTACAAGATTACAATAGACCTAGACATTTCGTGAGAGTGTTCATTTTTACAGGAGTTATGGCCTTTTCATATACTATATTTTAAAAACTTGTATGTTGTGGATGTATTATTATTCATATGTCAATACCTCCTTCCTACCCTTTGTGAATTATTCTTGTGAATTTGTGTATGAACTTGGAATCCTTTGAATTTAGATCTTTCTTTAGTAAAAGCCCTGTATGTTGTAATAAAGGATTTAACAACACTTAATTGAATTTGTATATAAATGCATATAATTATTCTTTTAAAACAATTTTAAAACATCCAATAATATGTTAAATAAGTACTGCAAATGATTATATGCATAATATGTAATTATTAAAATGTATGCATTCATTTCTTATTGAAAAATTTGGCTTTGATTTTATAGAAAATATTTTTTCTAATTACCTCCCTTTATTTACATGAAATGTTAATTCGGTAATATCTTTACAAATAATGCTTTTTGGAACTTACGATATTGATATCTTCATTTGAGCATTGTATTTATGATTTTAAACCATGAAAAGAATGAGTTACAGGATCTTAAAGGAATTAAGCAGACGACAATTTAGATACTAGTCAGACTGTACAGAACTTCAGGTGAGCTGGACTATATTGATAGTTTTGACCTGAAAGGGGGGGGGGGGGTTAATGCCTTAAACTTTGACTGCCTTATACTTGTGTTTTGTTTTTGTTTTTTGTTTTGTTTTAAAAATGAACATTTTGCACATTTGATGATATTTCTTTATAGTGATTGTTCTTTTAAATCATCAAGTGTTATGTTTCACAGAGCAATAAAGGAATTTATGATGTACATATTTTTATAAAGTAGATGTTAATAGACGTGAGTTTTTTTCTATATGTTAAAAGTTTTGTTATGTTTGTATTGTACAACAATTTTGTGACGTTTATTAGATTTTAGATATATTTTATTTATAGAATGTATTTTGTAAAATTGAGTGAGTTTACATGTACGTTTATCTTTAACTTGATGAATATATATAATAAAAGATTCAAAGAAGGAAATTTTATTGCTTGGAAAAATGTCAGTCAAGTTCGACAATTCTTTCCTATCTATGCCATTCGTCTGCTCCTATTAGCTCCCCTGATATAATGTATCGCTTTGTGTTTCGATATATTTAGTTGTGTTTCAATAAATATTTAAAATATGAATATCTAAAAAAAATAACCTTTGTAAATTTCTGTTAAATCGTTGTTTGGTACTTGAGCAAAATTTTGTTAAACCTACATAAGAATAAATAGCAAATGAATATTTTGTTAAGGGAGTTTTCTTTTTTCTTTTTCATCATTAATATCCCAACCGAGTACACAACCAAATAAATTCCATTTTCGCAAAGCTCAACACATGTTTACACTAATTATACCAATGATTAAATATTATTTTAACTCCATCTAAATCGATCGTGAAAATGAAATTGAAAAATCTGGAGAAAGTACAATTTTGCATAATTTATATAACGATACACACCATGAAAGGAGATACAAACCATGAAAAGAGCGCTGTAATGCAATATTCACTGTGTAATAAAACAATACTTGTTATTGATACATGCATTTGCTGTATTTGCTGAGATGGTTTGGAGTTCTTGTTTTGTTTTTATTTGGTTTTACGGTGCACCAGTACAATTTAGGTCATATGGCGCCGAAACAAGAACGATAATTTTGGCTTTCCTCGGGTGTTACGAACTGAAAGCAACACCAGGGGTCAAAACAACTTCTCCTGCCCGAGCTATGAGATGCATATACTCCAGTAATCCGAACCCATTTACTCGCCTTTTACAACCACGCAGGGATATACGGTGGCTGCAACGCTGATGCCTTACCCTATAAGGCAATCCCTCAGCCAGAGGGTTTCAACTTCAGAATTGATAAAATCTATCCTTAAAGCATCACGCCTCCAGATTCATGCTGATTTTTATGAAAATTTTAAAAATGTATTTGAATGTGTAATATTGTGAGATAATCAAAAAGAAGCAATTTACACATTATGAACGGCACTTACAACCCTCGTAAATTACCCAAAAAATGGTCAAAATATGCATAAATAGCCCTTACTCCGTTAGTAACACAGTAGATATATAGTTGTAAATAAAAAAATTAGTCATTAATCGAACATAACTTGTAAAAATTTACGCGAATCTTGAATCATTTTACTCTTCCTAAAATCTTAGTACATATTTCTCAAATTTGATTTTATTGAAATAATTTGATCCATCTGGAGGCATGCAGCTTTAAAAGTCGCTGAATAAATCTCCTTCTTCTACCACGTACCCACAGGTCTGTACAGAAGTGTAGTTCGATGTTTATCCGAATATAATGAATATAAAACAGTATGCAAAGGTTATTAAATTTTTGAAAGAAAGAATATGTTTCAAATGGTAAAGTCAGAGTATCAACTATACTATATCCGCAGCAGTTAATTCCCCTGGTTTAGTTTCTACAATGATTTATTTTTGGCTCAAACTCCGTGGAAGTTGCATAGATTTAAATTATCATCATTTTGTACTTCAAAATTAACCCTTTGAGGTCAATTCTAATATTAAATAAATGATATTTCCAAATTCCAAGAAATTTTTATCAGTACTTTTAGTACTTTGTTTATTTTGATTCATGGCGTGTCGCTGCCCTACCAGGTGTTCATATTTTGTACAAATATTACTGATATTCACTTACAAATGATATTTCTAATAATAATAATAACTGGTTTTACTGAAGTTTTGGGTTGCCGACATCTTCCATTAAGGTCGGTAAATCTTGTTACCTTGAACGCAATTTGTCTCAAATTTCTCGTAGCGGTTACGTCCCTTGATCAGTATAAGTAAAGTGGTTATTGATCTACTGATCCTTCTATATTTACCTGGGACATCCAGTATTATGTTCCAGATTTTACACATGTTTGATATGACAATGGCTCATTAATTAGCGTTTGCATTTCAATATCATATGTGATTAAAATAATGTTAACACTTACATTCAACTGACCCCAGAGATTTGAGTTTATGTCATCATAGGGTTATTTTCATTTCTTAGACTCGTTTTATTATGTAAAGTCTATATAAAATGAACAACGAATTTAAGATTAATTTTATTCTATGCTATATATCTGATACCATATAGTTAGAAAACTAAAAAAATAGGGGGGGGGGAAATAACCGGGGGGGGGGGGGAATAACCGTTCAACTGATATTTCTTTAACTCAAGTCTGTCAGTTCAGTTATATTTTAGCTACCTGTGACTCATATACAAACCATCATGGAGATTAATTATGTCTGTGAAACCATGCATTCAACATTGCTGACCACTCTTTAATGAGAATCAGAAGGCCATGTAACAAACCACTTATTACAGAGCAATTCCGTTCACATCACGTCAATAAATACTGGTCATGGCATATAAGCAGCGTTCATTATATTCTTGGACAAAAGTAAGTACTAACATTGTCCACTAATTGGTACGTATAATTGGCCACCCTCGTTAACCTCGTGTAAATATATTTGTGTCTCAACAAGCGTCTAAGTACAGTGATTATTATAAAAGCATCTGTTGATACTGATCTGTCTAAAGAAGCGAAATTGTCTTTGAATTGGAGAATCCCCGATATTGTTATTAACGGATCGAATAAAAGATAATAGCTGAAGAACCAGATCCGCTTTCTGCCTACATCCGCAGTCTAGAAAATATTATGAATTTATTCATATTGTTATAGATAATGCAACCATATATCCATGCTCAAACTTTCCTCCAATTTGTCTTGTGTCAGCATTGATTATCAGTAAATGTGCATCTAAGGAAACTTATATTTTACAATAGATAATGTATATAATATTTTTTGATATTGCTGGTAAAGGTACTGGTGCAACTTTAAGACTTGGAATATCCGTATCTATAAAATATTACTTGTTTGAATAAGTCACTGGTTTGACGCTGCATATTCAAACATGGTCAAATTTAAAATAAAAACAAACAAACAAACAAAAAACCCGATAGCAGTACAAAGTGAATTGATTTATTTTTTATTAGCAATGTATTCTCATAAATGACTATCAGTGAACACTCATATGGTCGAATCTACATCCTTATTGTTATTTATTCGTCATTGATATAAACTTGGATGTATTTCCTTTCGTCAATATAAAACTATACATATTGAAACATGGATTACGATTACATATTGCTAAAATCGTATGTATGTTTGTTTCTTTTTCGTCATTCTACAAAATCATGTGTATGGTCGTATCTCCTCCTCCATTATAATATTATATGATTTTATGGCCTTCGCCATTGCTACACAACCATGTATATGGTCGTATCTCCTCCATTGCTACATAACCATATAATTATATTGTCGTATCTCATTTCTCATTGCTACAAATCATATTTTATGGTTGCACCTCCTTCGCCATTGCTACAAAGTCATATGTATATGGTCGTATCTCCTCCATTGCTAACAAAACCATATATATAGTCGTATCTCCTCCATTTCAACAAAACCATATATATGGTCGTATCTCCTCCATTTCAACAAAACCATATATATGGTCGTATATCCTCCATTTCAACAAAACCATATATATGGTCGTATCTCCTCCATTTCAACAAAACCATATATATGGTCGTATCTCCTCCATTTCAACAAAACCATATATATGGCCGTATATCCTCCATTTCAACAAAACCATATATATGGTCGTATATCCTCCATTTCAACAAAACCATATATATAGTCGTATCTCCTCCATTTCAACAAAACCATATATATGGTCGTATATCCTCCATTTCAACAAAACCAATATATATGGTCGTATATCCTCCATTTCAACAAAACCATATATATGGTCGTATATCCTCCATTTCAACAAAACCATATATATGGTCGTATATCCTCCATTTCAACAAAACCATATATATGGTCGTATATCCTCCATTTCAACAAAACCATATATATGGTCGTATCTCCTCCATTTCAACAAAACCATATATATGGTCGTATCTCCTCCATTTCAACAAAACCATATATATGGTCGTATCTCCTCCATTTCAACAAAACCATATATATGGTCGTATCTCCTCCATTTCAACAAAACCATATATATGGTCGTATATCCTCCATTTCAACAAAACCATATATATGGTCGTATATCCTCCATTTCAACAAAACCATATATATGGTCGTATCTCCTCCATTTCAACAAAACCATATATATAGTCGTATCTCCTCCATTTCAACAAAACCATATATATGGTCGTATATCCTCCATTTCAACAAACCATATATATAGTCGTATATCCTCCATTGCTGCAAAACCATATATATGGTCGTATCTCCTCCATTTCAACAAAACCATATATATAGTCGTATCTCCTCCATTGCTACAAAACCATATATATGGTCGTATCTCCTCCATTGCTACAAAACCATATATATGGTCGTATATCCTCCATTTCAACAAAACCATATATATAGTCGTATCTCCTCCATTTCAACAAAACCATATATATAGTCGTATCTCCTCCATTTCAACAAAACCATATATATGGTCGTATCTCCTCCATTGGTACACAACCATATATATGGTCGTATCTCCTCCATTGCTACAAAACCATATATATGGTCGTATGTCCTTCGCCATTGCTACAAAGTCATATGTATATGGTCGTATCTCCTCCATTGCTACAAAACCATATAATATTATATGGTTCCACCTCCTTCGTCGTTGCTACAAAAACATATATATATGGTCGTATCTCCTCCATTGCTACAAATTAGTTTATATGGTTGTATCTCCTTTGTCATTGCTACATAGCCATATAATTATATGGTCGTATCTCCTCCATTGCTACAAAACCATATAATATTATATGGTTCCACCTCCTTCGTCATTGCTACAAAAACATATACAAATGGTCGTATCTCCTCCATTGCTACAAATTAGTTTATATGGTTGTATCTCCTTTGTCATTGCTACATAGCCATATAATTATATGGTCGTATCTCCTCCATTGCTACAAAACCATATAATATTATATAGTTCCACCTCCTTCGTCATTTCTACAAAAACATATATATATATATATATATATATATATATATATATATATATATATATATGGTCGTATCTCCTCCATTGCTACAAATTAGTTTATATGGTTGTATCTCCTTTGTCATTGCTACATAGCCATATAATTATAGTGTCGTATCTCCTCCATTGCTACAAAACCATATAATATTATATGGTTCCACCTCCTTCGTCATTGCTACAAAAACATATGAGCCGCGTCATGACAAAACCAACATAATGGGTTTGCGACCAGCATGGATCCAGACCAGCCTGCGCATCCGCGCAGTCTGATCAGGATCCATGCTGTTCGCTATCAGTTTCTCTACTTGTTATAGTGTTTGTAAGCGAACAGGCATGGATCCTGATCAGACTGCGCGGATACGCAGGCTGGTCTGGATCCATGCTGGTCGCAAACCCATTATGTTGGTTTTGTCGTGACGCGGCTCATATATATATTGTCGTATATCCTCCATTGCTATAAGTCAGTTTATATGGTTGTATCTCCTTTGTCATTATTGTCGTATTTCGTTCGTCATGATCATATAACCGAACATATGGTAGTTATTTTGTACAGCTTTTTTTCGTGGACCTTCACGCGTCCTCATTCTATCGCGATTCAAAAAAAATTCTTCGTTTCTTCACCCCCAAGACTGTCTTCTAAACTTATGACACCAATATCCCGTTGGGATATATTCCATGAACAATGTTCAGGTATTCTCTGGCTAATATATGATAGACAACAATGTAAGAAACATGTGCTAGACCTTATCGAACTGGAACCAGAAATGCAATAATTTCATTTTTAGAACTTTTTTCCCTATTCCCGCCAAAAGTATTGTGCACGTGGTGATTCCATTCTACCTGTCTTCTGCTTTAATCATAATGTCTCTAGACAGGATGCAACGTTTTCCTATCTTCTTATCAGAATAACATATGTGTTACAGAATGATATATCTAGTTAATTTACCGTTTTTGTCTGACTTGAAAGAATAAAACGCATTAATTTTAATTAATAATCGCATTCTTTGCTATTTTTTATTGGTAAATATCCCATTAAGCTATGAATAACATTTTATATTCCGAGAATCTGTGAGAAGGAATAAACGTTACTCTCGACCGTGTAATTTTATAATAAATTTTGAGAAATATTTAGAATTCGACGTATTACTACGCGAAAACATTTTTTTTGGATAGATTACTGCGCCGGACTATTTATTTTCTAAACGTAGCCACTATGATTTTTGTTTATGGAGAGTGAACCAATATAAAAAATTTTATATGGTCTCCTTAGAGCTTGTTCGTCGCAGAGACGGCAGTGACGGTTCCATACCACATGGCGACGCAACGGTGCTGTGCTTTAGTAGGCCTACACCACATGGCGACGCAACGGTACCGTGCTTCAGTAGGCCTACAACCACACCTGAAAACTGCGTTTCCTGAAGATGCGCTTCTAATTAGATCCTAATTAATGCCAAGTGAAGCGCGTTTAAGCATGCGGAGATGTTTCGAATGACGGCGCGGCCCTAGGTCAGCAAAAACAGCCTTAATTAGTGATAATATCTTGGACATTTAAAGCCCTCACAGGTTAATGTACGCTTTAAACTTCAAAATTTATATACCCATCATTTATTTATTTATTTTTATATTAATTTATTTATTTATTTTGATTATTTATTTTGCATTTATACATTATTTAAACAATAAATATATTTTCCCTTATATTTCATTTTTAAAGATTTAGTGTTGTCATCTGAATGTGTGCCGCTTTTTTCTTCTTTAATAAGTATGTAATGTTACTAGTTTATGAAGATGACACGTGACTTTTAAACTACAAAATATGCCAATTAATACGAAATGAATTCCTACTTCAAACACGTTCATATTATTTTTTTCATTATCATTGATATAAGATATTGTTTTCGAATTTTTAAGATTCGTGTTAATTTTAACCATTCCTACTAAATTCCAGTGGTCTTTGTCGCCAAAGAGGACAAAGGTCAGTTGAATCTGTCTAAATGGTTCGCCTTTGATGTAATATCCGATATACCCAGGTAGATATTTTGGCAAAAACAAATAATGTACCTAACATGTCACGAATGAAGGCTTGTTCTTAATTATTATATGTTTATCATTCCCATTAATAAAAGTTTAAAAAAAACAAAACAGTATCTTTTAAAGTGTAATCGTTTAATATTAAAGCAGTTTGCCTCCAGATTCATGCTTATTGTCAAGAAAATATTGAAAATACATTTAAATGTAAATTATTGTGAAGCGAACAGAAATACTAATTTACACAAATTACCCAAATAAAAGGCAGATCAAAATATGCAAATATAGCCCTCGTTGCGTAAGTAACGCAGTAGAAATATAGTGATAAACACGAAAACAAATCGATCGGTCATTAATTACACATAACATGCAAGTTATTGCCTCAATCTTTTTACTTTTCTTCAAATCTTAAAACATCCTTCTAAAGATGTTTTGTTGACATATTTTGGCTTATCTGGAGGCATGCAGCTTTAATTTTAGAACAAATATGTTTTATAATGTAAGCAGTAAGCAGTTAGCTCCCGAACATTTCTTGTGGGCGGGACTTTGCTCAAATCAACACATGCAAAGTGTGCAGCCAGTTGATGGTCTCCTAAACAAGAAATTATTGTAACGCTCTCAAATTAAACACGACCGCTTCTTCCTTTTACTTTTTCCAGTGCATATGATACAAGCACTGTTTTATAATAGCTTGTAAGATACAGACTGCCCATACTACTACTGGTACATTTGCTATTGTTTACAGTACTTTTTCTGTTGCAGCTATTGTTATTGTTGCTTCTGTTTTTGTTGTTGCTGTTTGTTGTCGATACTGCTACTGCTGCTGCTGTTGTTTTTGTATCTACTGACTTTTGTGCTGTTGCTTCTTTGACTACTAATGTTATTGCTGCTTCTGTTGCTACAAGTCAACTGCCACTGCTTAAAAGTGCTACTGTTGTTGCTACAGCTACTGCAACTCCTATTGTCATTGCTGTTGATACTGCTGTTGCCGCTGATGATAATGATGATTGTCATGATGATGATGATGATGCTGATGATGATAATGATGATGATGACGATGACGATGATGATGATGATGATGATGATGACGACGACGACGATGATAATGATGACGATGATAATGATGATGGCGATGACGATGACGATGACGATAATGATGATATTGATGATGATGATGATGATGATGATGATGATGATGATGATGATGATGATGATGATGATGATGATGATGATGATGATGATGATAAATGTCTTGATAATAATAATAACAATAAGAAACACATCTACAAAAAGTCTAGCCTTCAACTATCTTCAAATAACCGGATAAACAGTATTGTATTAAAGTCAAGTTTTTATATACGATTAACAGTTTAATATTAAATTACTATATAAGTAATATATCTATATTATGAGCCAAGAGTGTTCTGTTAAACAAAGTTAGAGAACGAGTCCTCGTACTGAATACTATGGACGTATTAAAAGATAAATTCATTTGATTGACGACTGTTAAGTTATATGTCTGAAGTATTTTGTTTTAATGAGTTTTAGGCCATCGAAGGCAAGATGTTCCTAGTACAAATTTATTCTCACGTACTAAAATTAGAAGGCAATATGTTTTTATTACACATTTACCCCGAAGCACTTAAATTGGCCACTGTTATTGAGATTTCCAAATAATGATTTTTTTCACAAGCGGTAAAATTGGCCTCGAAATTGAGATTTACAATATTTTTTCTCAAGAATTAAAATTTTACCACTAAAAGTGACATGTTCGTAAAACGATTTTATTATCGAGCACTAAAATTTGGCCACTGAAATTGAGATTTCCAGTAATGATTTTTTTTGTCAAGCACTAAAATTTGGCCATTGAAGGTGAGATGTTCTTACTCAAGCACTAAAATTTGACCACTGAAACTGAGATTTTTCCAATTATAATTTTTTTCTAAAGCACTAAAATTAGGTCACTGAATGTGAGATTTTCTGAATTCTCAAGCACTAAAATACCGTATCATAATATTCGTAGTTGTTACGTAATTACATCAGAAACGTTTTTTTTCGTTTAATTTCTCTTCTTGACAAGTCACGTCTAGGTACCAGTTACAGGATGTTTATAACAATTTTTATTCAGAACTTATATCTATCAATAAAAGAAAAACGCGCAAAAATCATTTCCACAGCTGCCTTTTTTTCTGGAACTAACATTCAAAACTAATCACGGAGTTGAGACTTCATGATAGAAAGTCGTAAATTAAAGGAAACCAAACTAATCGTAAACTTTAAAAACATACTTATTTAATACAAAACTAATTTATGTTTTACTCTCTAGAGGCATAAATACACGCTATAAATGTCTTTTAAAACACTTAGCCCGCCTATCATAATATTGTAAAACATGGATATTTCCAATTTTACTTAGCATAAAAAGATTTTTACATTTTCGTGTTGTCAAAATCTTCTTGTCACCTCTTTGGTAAGTAAATGCCTTCACGCTTTTTGTAGACATATACTATTTTATATTTTATTGTAAGTGACACTAAGGAAAACACGTTTTTGCGTGTCCAATATTTGTATAACAGTTCCCAAATGGATTTAATTGCCTTAAAGATTGAAATAAGACGGCCGTGTTTGTCTTTGGAACATGAAACACATCAAGAAACGTAATGTTAAACTGTCAAAGCGCATTAGATTTAAACATATATTTTGGTCTCTTGTGCAAAAGCACCTTAGTATGGAAGCCTTGGAGGGTCACTTTTGAGTTTCGACTTACGGATATTTTACTTTTGACTTTCGACTTTTGACTTTTGATTTGTGACTTACGTCTTATGACTTTTGGCTAACCCATTTTACACGTGCTCTAGAAGCTGAAAGCAGCAACTTTGGTTTCAGGTATGTTTTTAAACGTTTTAAATAATTTCATTCAGATTTGTCATGGAGGAGAGGATGTGTTAAGGAGGGAATTTAATATTATTTGATATAATCCCATAGTGGTAACATATCACAGACTTTAATTCCACAAGTGTGACTGTGTGTTTTGTACAATCTTCTATGTTCTAAATATGTTCATTATATTAGTGCTTATACATTTTTTGTCCTCATCACAAAATCTGTCCATGAGTAACAAACAAATAACTGTTTTACAAGTAGACAGGGAATACAAGTTTTACGTCTTAAAATGGCATGGTGCACAGTATTAAACATGTATCGCAATTCAGCATTTTATTGAGCTAACACGGAATCAGTAAAGAACGGCAAGTGCTATGTTCATACACACAAGTACAAAGTTAACTTAAAATTGTAATCGAGCACCATTTGCATTTAGCATCAATGTCTAATTTTGTTGTATATTTTAACAATTGAGAAAAGAACACTTAAGAATAAACGTAGATATAGAACCAGTTAGAACAAAATATCCTACTAGCAAAATATTTTTTTCGCACCTATCAATCTTTAAAAAACGGAGCTAAGAGATTTACCCATTTTATATAATATGAATGTATAAAGATTTAGATAAAAAGATAAACTTTTATTTCAGACACAACTACTGGACAAAAGGTAACGAGGATGAAAACATTGATGTTGATCCACATGTCCTCATCATTATACTGTTCAGCATTACCAAAGCTACCGTGTCAAGATACCTACCCTCAACATCTATAACAAACAAAACTCTGCTGATAATAGAGTACTTTCTGGTACAGCATGGCATTACGACGTCATTTAGTACAGTGAATAGACTTTTTAAACGCTTATATTTAAAACGGCGTAATGGAATATATACTCCTTTTGAGACTGTGTCTGATGTTATAAACAGAGAAATACAAACAAATGGACAACGCATAGACTACCGTTCAATATGGTGTAGGTTAATGCTGAATTACCACATGTACGTCAAGGGAGACGACGTCATGGAAATTATGAGAGCGCTTGATCCGGATGGTATTGAGATGCGGAAAGCTCATCGCTTATGTCGACGTGTATACTACGCCATGACATATGGACGGTTAAGACAAACTTAAACCATAAGGATTTTATATCCATGGTGCTGTGAATGGGTATAAGAGAAAAAATAACATGGTTAGAGGTTTTGGACTCAAATAACGACCCACACCTTATTGCAAGATTTTTTTAGACACCTTTTATGAACATTATCAAGTCCCCCTACCCAATTACTAGGTTGTGATGTCGGTACGGAAAACTGCATTGCTTTACTATTGTAGCAATACTTCAGACACGATTTTACAGATCCGATAGTTGGTACTCGAAGCCTTGTAGCTGGAAAAAGCACATCAAACCAACGCATTGAGAAGTGGTGGTGTACATTACGAGAAAAAATGGACGATGATTCAGCACTACAACTGTGTACCGAGTTGAAAGATTTAATTTTGAGAATAGATTTAATATAAATACGCTTTGAAACGACTAATACTGATTTTTTTTTCGTGTTATTGATATATACTAGGTTACTATAGGTTAAGTTCCAAAAATGATGTTATAAAATCATAAAGACGATAGTCTACGATTTCTTTTCATTATATAGTTATTTTAAGATATTGGTTTGTAAATATTGAGCAAATTACAATATATTTGTACATTATGATTTAAGTTATAACCACTCTAATTTGCATTATAATGCATTGTAAAATTGACAACATTGTTTAGTGGTATACCTAAAGGACACCTGTATGCAAAATTTAAGCAAAAATTACCGTACGGATTTGGAGTTGTAGGCATTATTATGACTCAGAACATATACATTAAAAAGGCTTTTTAAAAGAAATACATGTATTGAAAGTCTAAAAAAATATCCTTGTAATCTCATTTAAACATGTTTTGCAAGTGTTGTTTGTTTAGATGCAAAAAAATAACATTCTAGTAATAAACTATGCATGTTGAATGCATGACTATTCTCGACACGATTGAAATATGCATGGTAATGTTTCTCTACCCCACCAATTTGAACATTTTTTTTATCATATCATTCTAAATTTAAAAAAACACTAAAATTACATTTAGTCAAAGGGCTTGTATCAAAGTTTGCTAAAATCTTTCAAGAAGTATATTGATTCATTCTGTGAAATATGGACGGCTTTTACCGGCTAGTTTGTAATATATAAAGCATTGAAAATGTTATAATTGTAATTTGCTCTTAGATTTGTTTAGCATTAATTAGGCAATGAATATCTGTAAAAAAATATAATAATAGAAAACGTGTATATTTTTCCATCTTAATATAGCTAGAAAAATCTAAACACATTTATTGTACAAGTTAATTGTCCTTTTAAAGATTTCCAACTCAGCAGTCTGTAAATATTAATTTGTAAAGTTTTTACATCACAATATAGGTATGTGCAATTTTGTGACTTTTTACGTAAAATACATGCTGTATTTCTTTTTGTTTTTGGCATACGTATTACGAGATTAACTGCACTATATGAATCGACTTCTGGTTGTATCTCTTCTATCAAGACCTGGTTACAAAAAGGCTGCCCGGCTAGGAATAAAAGCTCGGTCTCCCGCGTGACTGGCAGGGACACTTCCCACTATGCCAAATGTCACAGGGGGAAAAAGATATGCAGCCATACCGGGATTCGAACCCGGAACCCCTTACAGGCTAGCTCTGTCCCCACCGAGATTGCATATCATCTACTGAATAAATTCGTACCGTGACATTTAAGTTATACGTGTTATTTTAAGTATGTGTAATTAGATTCAAACGTCTTATTCATTCGCAACAAATAGCAATCATACTTTATAGGATGTATTATGGTATTTTAAAGGAATATATATGATTGTTATTTCAAAAACAGTAATTGATCTTTGTAATAAATGCTGACTTATTTTCTCGTGTTTTTTTTAGGTTTTGCCTTATGACTTCTCACTTATAATTTATCACTTTTTACTTATGACTTTTATCTTTTGACTTATAACTTTTGCCATTTGCTGTTACTCTTTGCCTTGGTATAAACATTAGTTTACTTGATTTTAGATTAATGCAAAATAAGCAAATTTGTGATACAATCACCAAACGCAAGGGAGCACATCAGCCGAGAGTGGTGTTGAAGTCATATGATGTTTAAAATTAGAATTATTGCATTCATATGTTTTTATCATAGTTGATCGTTTTTACGTGAAGAATCAACATCAATTGTTGGTGTGAAATCATATGTATAGAAGTTTTAATTCGGGACATTCATTTATAAGTGCCGTATGCAGCATTAAGTATTAAAGTAAATAAACTATTCTTGATAAATAACGAATTTTTATTCAGATAAAACAGTTTTTAGCTATTTTCTAGATGTGTAGCTTTATTACAAATTTTTATTAACATTTTACATCTTGAAATAGATTATTTAATTTCTTGTTGAAGTTAGTCACGGTTGACTGGTACGCTATTTTTCCGTGTTGACTATTAAAGAGGGTACAAGCGTTAGGCATTATAATACATTAAAATAAAGAAGATATATGTACGGAATATTATGTAGTAGTAGCTTTTTAAGGCTTTGTATTTTGCTACAAGCAGTGGTGGAAAATTGATATCTCGTGAGACCGAAGGTTGAGTGAGATATCAATTGTCCAATGTTGCAAGTAGAAAAATGCATAGCCTCATATAATTTTGGTTCCCGTTTTCTAATGCTACGTAAGACACAGCTAAGATCGGAACCAATGTCAAAAATAATCCGGCATTTACATA
The DNA here is from genome assembly GCF_026571515.1 of Ruditapes philippinarum. Taxonomy (NCBI): domain Eukaryota; kingdom Metazoa; phylum Mollusca; class Bivalvia; order Venerida; family Veneridae; genus Ruditapes; species Ruditapes philippinarum. Next base: position 257,914 of record NW_026861815.1, on the reverse strand, counting down.
TATGGTTCCGTATTTGTCACTAACATAATACGTTGGAAGAAAATTTATAGGTATAAAATAAAATTTAGAAAACGGGTTTGACACAAATATGACTTTAAACTCTTGTGATTTCTACTTCAAACTTGTACTTATTTACATTATCATATTAAATCTGGTCCTGAATGATAAAAAGACATTTTCCTCATTTGTTGACAATTTATTATTGTGTTATTGTAACTTTGTTATAACCAAAATAAACTTGCAATTTCCCACCGGAATAAACAGTATTTAAATGTTACAGAGAATTTATTTATCTATGTAGAGATAGTGTTCCATTAAAATTATAAGTAAGAGGTTGAAATGAGCAAAGTAGAAATAAAATAGCAATCACTATAGAAGTAAACTGTGTGGAACCAGCCAACTCCCTCAACAGACTACCTAAATATACCTCTACCGAGAGACCACACTACCAAAGGTTTTAACCTCACGGTCTTGACCGTGACAAGTTGGCAGAGCTATCAATAATTGTTTGGAATAAATGCGTTTAAACAGATAACAAAAAATTTTATTCTACAACCGTGCTTTATTTTGTTTAACAAAATTGTTGTCTTATAAGAAAACAAATGTATTAGATAGGCAAAACAAACTGAATTTGAGCTTCATTTTTATTTAATTTAAAAACAGAGATAATAATTACAGAGGTAAGTTTTTTTTCTAAAATAGCACACATGCCTTACTTAAAAGCTAACACTATAGAACAGCTAAAAATAAACACTACCATCAACAAAAACATCAAGTATTTACGTCACAGAAGACATATATACATGCAATATGTCTACAAAACAACATATCGTTGATACGTTACTGATGAAAAACTAAGACAATCATGAGTGATCTAACGAAGCTTTTGAAAACATAAGATAAATTAGGTAAACTAGCAACGCTAGAGTGACTGTATTATTATTATTATTGAGGTCAAGATTTTTAAAATCATTGTCAAAGCGTTATTTTGTTCAAAAGAGCGAAAAAAACAAACACAGTCTCTAGCAAAAAAATTCCTAGTTAACTTTAAGAAAATGTTTACCTTGTATAATGTATATATTAAATAACGTCCACAAGTTCGTTTTTTCTTTTTTCGAAGAATAGCCGACTTTATATGTAATGGAAATATCATAGTCTTTCGCAATTAGCATACCCCCAACCCACAGCATGTCGAAAAAGGGAATGTTTAACTTAGAAGAACGATTAAATGTTATAATCAAAAGTTTTGTTAACAACACAATGCACTCTGTCTCGCCAGTAAATTCAAGTTGATGCCTCCAACAGTTTTTGAGATAATTATGAGTTTAACAAAATCTAAGTATGAATAAAAGAAGAAAAAAATCAACAACAAAGGGGAATTTCTAAAATGTAGCTATGATAGCAAGAAGTATGTTTCTTTCTGTCTCGCCAAAGCTTGATTTCGATACCTTTCTTTTAAGTTTTAAAATTTACAATGGGCATATACTGAAAATTATGAAAGTCAGAATTATGAATTCATGATTTTTCACACTTTTCTCTGTCTCACCATGACCTGTATATCGATACAAGATTTGTACCATATTGGAGGTACGGACAGTATAAAATAAACGTGGCGGGACGTGACACTGCGTGTTTCCAATAAAGCGTCAACAATAAGTGGTGGGGTTAAAACTTGAAAATTATCGAGCGTCTGAAACAAGTGTGAAATGGTAACGCTCGTATTCCAAAAATGTATGAATATTTCCATAGACAATAACGAAGAAAACCAAAGCACTAGTGTTTGGACATTTTGCATTTGCTAAACTGTACTACTTTCCACTCGGAACGAACGCTGTTTTGCCATGAAACTTCTTAGTCTTCTAAACTGGCTCCTATGTATTGCTGATGCTCTTGCAACTGCTTTGTAGTTGAAACCATTCGACAGCACGTCCTTAATTCCTAATTTCCTACAGGTAGCTTTACTAGAATTTAAATGAAAACATTAAAAGTATGTGTTATCTCAATTGAAATGAAATACATATATATACAAAATGAAATACAAAAAGATCCTTAATACATAACTGTATACAAAAGTTTATATACAAATAACATGTACTTTGTACTTGTTATGTGACCTAAGTTAACTATTGATACTGAACAAGTGAATAAAGTTTCAATATTATATCATAACTGGTTTATGGGACAATATTTCATAAACCATCTGACAAAACATTTTAGCTTTAAAAATGGGCATAAGTATGTCAAATTGTGCGCCACTCATACGAAACTTGGTCATTGATCTTAGATGTCAACACTTAATATGTGTTCAAAGTTTCAAAGGAATCGATAAATAGTGTTTGAGAAACCATTTTTCATGAAAATTCTAAACCAAGAATTCAAAATCGAAAAATTTGAATTTGATAACAATGCAATTCAGAGATTTCTAACTTAGAGCGTGTTCTAAACAAGTGTGTTAAGTTTCAAAGTTGTATGATTTATTGTTTTTGAAATACCATGTTTCATGAAAACTTCTTAACCACAAATTTCTTTGTCAAAATAAGGCCTATAATTTGGTCAATATTCAATATTAGATGGACGAAGAATAAACTACGGGTGAAAACCGATTGTAACTGCAGCAAACAACAATGCGAGACTGGTTTGGATTTAAAACTGGAACCCATATAAAAAATAAAGCGTTAGATTCATACGCTGTATGTCAATTTGAGATTATATATCCATGTTCCGGAAATCAAAATAAAAAATGGATACTCAATGCAATGCAATGCAATGCAATGCAAGCAATGTATTTTATTTTCTTAATCAATTTAAAAGGCTTATATAAGAATAACATTCTGTGCTTGCATATGAGCTAACATATTTTGTTTTTTAAATAAGTCTCCAGGAAACTTAGGTAAATGAACTTACCTCGTCGGAATCGTTGTCATATTCTACCATATTTTCCTTGGAAATTATAATCATAATGGCAAGCACGTGGGAAATAACAAAATCCATAAGTCAAAAATCAAAAGTCATAAATCAAAAGTCATAAATCAAAAGTCATAAGAAAATAGTAAAATAAATCTATAAGTCGAAACTCAAAAGAGACCCTCCAAGGCTTCCATACCTTAGATAGTAAAAGGAAGTTTTGAAAAAGTAGACAAAATGTACATGTATATGAAAATTCGAAAGAATTGAGTAAATTTACTTGAATATATTACTACCACAGGTGTCTGACGTCTAATTGTTAATATACACTTCATACCTTCTATATAAATTATTATAAATATAGTGGAGGGGGGTGTTAGACTTCTACGGAAAGGTTTCAGCATCATACACATTCTTACGTGTGTAACAGCAACACGGTGTCAGGCTAGTGTAATTAGCCACTATAGTATTCCGTAGTCACGGTTTGCATTAGTTCTGATACAACATGTACAGCATTGTCAATTTAAAAGAACACCATAATATAATATATATCAAATGCCTAAATCATAAATTACAGTCGGGTTATGTTAGCATGAAAACGATACATTTCCTATTTACACCGGTGCTTGGGTGAGGAGGTTGGGCGTGGATGGTAGCTTGCATTTAGGACAGTCGTCAATGAACAATTGAACATGTTACTTCAAATCGTGTTTGCATCACTATGCCATGTTGGCAGAAATTTAAGGGTTTCTCTTTTTATAATAGAATTGTATATCAGTTGGATTGTTTGCTTGTTTACGAAAAAAGTACATTCGATGATCCAATTGTTCTAAAATCGACAGAGAAGTAAAGCTGCCACAAGGAATGGTCGTCTGGGGACTCGTGAACTTTCCCGCGCTTTTCTGTCTGTGTGGTAGAGCCAAACTTGTCATACTTACATTTCCTAATTAGATATCCGGATTTAAAGGTTAATCTAGCGAAATTGTCGAGTCAGCATTTCTTACAGCCGTAATCCGTACTTATGTCGGCTTCATTTGTTACTGAAATAAAATAATCGTAAATTGAGCATATTATCTTATTCATAAAAATATTAGCGTTTTGTTAAGTCGGAATTTTCCCTGTTACTTAATGATAGCGAGCCCAATCAACTAGAAAATAGTATGTCATATTTATAGATTTAAATGAACGTCAATTATGTTTTGTTATAGAAAATATGTATAGCATATTTTAGCGTTTTTTGAACATAAAATGTTTATGTGCATGGATACGTTTACGCCAAAAGTAACTCTAATCTTTAGTACCAAGAGTGTTAGCCAAATATCAGTGTAAAAGATAGTGTAAGACAAAGATGTACCAAGGAACCATGCACATGAATATACACGACATTTCGAATTTTAGTATTGCCCGAAAGTACATGAGTAATTTAAACTAAAGTAGTGCGATATTGAACGCGCAACCCTCGTATTTTGTGGCCAAATTAGGTTCTCACCGTGTACTTCGCCTTTACTTTATTGTGATTTGGCGAATCTTATTTGGGTAAAAGCTAACAAAAGCAAACACAAATGTTGACATTTCACACTCAATGGTCTGCAACCGTAAATAAAGACTAAATATTTAGATAACGTGGCCCTCGGTTTAAAAAGTTTACATAGTGTACAGAATGACACCAATCTTTGGTGTTATTCAATAAAGTTCAATACTAGTGCTCTCGTCACATAAGTTGTGATACATTAGTACAAGTAAAACAAAATATATCTTGGCACTTACAATAAATTCCCTACGTTAAATCATCTGCAAAAAACTAACTGACCCCTACACCACCATCCTAACCCCGCAAAAAATCAATCCAAGCATTTAAATGTATTGTTATACTATACATGTACATGCATTTTGATTTTCTTACACGCATTTTGACAGCTGATCATTAGTTATTACTGTTTGAACTGTTACTAATATATCACGTTTAAGTCATTCCTTAACATAAACAAAACCAGAGGGCGCCTAATAATACGGTTGTCATTTATTATGTCTAAATCATACAACGAACTACGTTAGTTTTTTCTACCAAATAACCCGTTCAAATAGCATTAAATCTTTTCATTATAAGTTGTTTATCATTTTGATCAGTTATGTTTTGGGAGATCACAGATATGATTTGAAAACTTTTCAAACATTATCCGCGGATTAATTGATAACTATCTGACCTTAGCACGCACTGTAAAATGTTTTGTATTACTACGCCTCTTGTCGTGCAAAAAATAAAAGCGCGAGCCACCCTTGTGAAATTAAATACAGAAAATTGAATTTTAACTTTCAGATTAACTCTTGACTCTAAATACATGTAATAAGGGAACGTAACGTTCGATAATATTTATAAAACATATATATGTCAAAGGTCAACTAGGAGAAAATATAGGTTAAACTAGAGCAACTTTATATTTCTGCAAGAATTAACAATTTAAAGGACAGAATTTTCCTTCTCTGTGGTTTCAATAGGTACATCCATATCATATTTACCAATAGATGCACTCCAACCTGATCAGAGACGGAACTTTTTAATTCTTTCATGTGAGGATCCAGCTAGCTGACGAAACGTCGGTGGTTCTTCTCAGGTACCCGCTCGTGCCTGAAATATGTCAGGAACCCGCTCGTGCCGGAAATATGTCAGGTACCTGCTCGTGCCTGAAATATGTCAGGTACTCGCTCGTGTCTTAAATAATGCATGGAGGGGGCACCTAATGTCGATCACCACCACCGCTAGAAAGTCTCTATATGACCTATAGAACGTATCAGTGTAACTTTGAAAACCAATCAACATTTCTAAATAAGTTGTGTCAGACTGACATTTTTCTAGCCTTTTATACAAATGTGCTTACAACCTTGAAATGAAATGACTGTTAGCTTTTATTAGCACATTATTATAGTCATAGAAACTTTTCCCCATCCATATTCATTTAACAACGCTTTCCATGCATTGTTAACAGTGCTGCTGGCCGAAAACCTAAAACTTGCTGTTTTAAGTTTCGCGTTCAAAAAAGACATTTTAGCGGGGATTAATTAATTATATGGTTGTAAGAATTTAACCTAATCAAAACATGACGGTGCAATCAGACATCTTGTTGACATATTGATAACTCAATAAGCTTACAGAGATACCATTTAAACATTTCTTGCTGTTTAATGATAATTTATCTATAATTTATAAACAAGCCATACTATTCGTAAATAAACTTATTATAACAATTCATTGAAAATCCGAATGTTTTATCACAGTATATCTAATTCTTACGCGAACACCGTAATCGGGTAAACACAATTGAGGAAATGAACGAAATGACAGATTAAGTCACGCGGAAGAAGTTAAACACACGGCGCAGATTCATTACAGTGACTACAAATACTATATGATTTGTGGGGTGTATTTTAGATGTCAGTCGGTTATTAGTGAACGCGTGGAGAACATCCATTCATTTATTTACCTACATACCTAAACCATAGTATTTCATTTTAGAAAAAATAAAGTTTATAAATACTTGAAGGTTTGAAATAAAATCTCCATCGCTGTACAGTTTACTTATTTACCTTTTTTTTCGTTTTGTTGGATTTATTTGAGTTTATTTGGACTTATTGTGTACAGCATCAGTGTAAACAACAGAATAGATAGATCTGGTTTCGGGAATTAAAAGATGTGGACAAATGCAAAAGATTTGACTTGAAAAGTTGAAAAAAGCGAGCAAACATACAAAAAACAAAAAGATAAAAATAATAAAAATGAAAGTGAATATTTACATTTTAGGTAAGTGTTTTACATGTGTAGTGAAAATTTATTTTTTCTAAAAAAAATCAAAAGGTAACATCTTTAATAATCAAACCATGCGGACCAAAAAAATGTGGAAAGGGATGGGGTGGGGGTAAGGTTACTAAACATTATTGTTACGTAAATAAAATAAAAGTTAAATACAATTGCACAATCGCAAACAACTTTCCAGATAATGGGTTGCAATATCTAAAATATAGTGTTTTTGTTGTTGATGGTGTTTTTTGTTTGATTTTGTGTTTTTTTGTTGTTTTTTTTGTGTTTTTTTGTGTTTTTTTTTTAATTTTTTTTTGTTGGTTTGCTTTTAATCAACATCAGATACAATTCCCATTGTAAATTTGTTTTTAAACTGTCCTTTCAACTAAATAATAGAAAAAGAAGTTTCAAGTACCAGAAGAGCCATTGCTTCTTCATATTATCTTGTTAATTATCATAAAACTTTAAAAAAAATCAAATTAATTTTTTACAATATATAACAAAGAATAAAAAAAAACACATTTCTATACCATATTAATTTACTTCGATACAGGTCTCATGTATTTATTTATTTCATCAGTTTTAATTGTTTGTTTTTTTGTCATTTATTTTTCTTGATAGAAAATATTTCAATTGCAATCCGCTCTCGGCTCTTAAATGTAGTACACAAGTTAAGTAGAGGGGAAAAAACGATCTGAGGCAATAAAACGTAATTAACCTGTAATTAAATTACAATTACTCTAATCTATTAAGTATAAAATCATTTATATGAAAATGTTTGTTACTACGTATTGCTGTTTTACTCACAATTTTATCGCTGCATCTCGAATATTTACAGCCGACCTATACCACCCAAATTTTTGCTCTTTTTTGCGGAAATAAAAAAAACTAATTTAATTAATTATTGGCATTATCGCTTTGTCTCCGTTAAAGACGAAAAGGGAAATAAAACTGAAAGATCAAAAAGACCGTATCGTAGATTTTGGCATATGCAACTTTTATTAAATTATTTCATTTGCATTTTAAAAAGAATCCGTCGCACGTGAACTCGTGCATTTGGCACCAATTACGGATGAGATGGTGGTTCAAAAATACCGTCAATTACTTGATTAAACTCTCGCAAGATAAGAGAAATATAGTTTGGCATTAAACTCGTCTGATATCTGCAGATAGGCAAGGCTTATAAGTCATTTTCATTTAGCGTTTCTTTGAACTTTGAACAAAATCTGAGCCTTATCTCGATTTCTTTTGCAAAAAAATTTGTTTATTGACGAAAAACCGAAAAACTCATTTTGCGTAGAGGGAATGAAATGCATGCAATGTTTTCTTGTAATATAAAATTAATCTACATTTTAGAGAAATGTATTTTTAAATCCTTATTTCCCATCAAAATAGTGACAAAGTTGATGGAACAGCGTGATTTGGACTTGATTTAATCAAGAATATGTACGGAAAGGATCTGTTCAGAAGATGTGATACATTTTTATCATATCCGAATGTAATTTTGTAATGAGAAATTCAACTAAAAATGATAAAATGTAATAAGATAAGGCCTCTTAAAACGCGCCTATTAAATTTAGAGACATAGTGCTTTACATGTAGATTTAATTGACTTTTGTAGATTTAATCAAAGTCAAAATTTTAAGTAATATGTAGTTTCAATCATGAACATTTTAAAACTCGTTTTCTTTATTTTTTTCATTATTAATTTTACTACAGTTGATCGTAATCAAATTGTTGGATGTGACGGTGGGAGTGAATGGAATTCATACATTTTTAGTCATATTGTTTTTCTTAAAAAATCATCGCTAAGCATGTCCCTTTAAAATTTATTATTTTGTGATACTCTGTCCCTTTAATTCTTAATTACCGACCGTTCATTACCAATATGCACACCCCTTGACCGTCTAAGATAATATTTGCACGGTAATAATTTCAGACATCTTATTTCCATTCCCCCCAGGACTTCCGGCTCACTTAAGCAATACCTACTCGAACTATTTTCTTACCATCTTGATAGCACGAGTTACACGTGCAATCCATATTGTCTTCTTAATCTACCTTTTTACTATTTATATATTTGTAAAAAGCATTATTCGTTTAAAACATACTCAGCGACGAGAGTGTAAAAATAAACAATTTCTCATAGCTTATGAATGAGAATTAATTGTGAAGAAATAAATATAGTGTACTTAGCCAAGAAATAATTTCGCCCACCCTAGTGCAATGTTAATCGGGTTCAAGGTCCACGTTTTTAACTTGACGAAAAATATAACATGTCAGGGCAATGAAATTTATTTATGATAAAGACTATACGGCTTATTAACAAAACATTTTCGTCAAAGGTATTTGGTTATAACATTCATCACTTTATCATCGCTATCATCATAACCGTGGTCCGTCCTCCGCTTCCTTGTCGTCGTCATCGTCGTCGTCATTACAATCATCAACATCATCATTATCATTTTAAATCTTTATCATTATCATCGGCTGAAGAAACATCTTCTTCATCATCATTATTATCATACTCGTCATACTCGTCATCATCATAAACATCATCATCATCATCATCATCATCATCATCATCAACAACAACAACAACACCATCACCATCATCATGGACGTCGTCATTGTCATGATTATAATCATCATCATCATCAACATCGTCATCATCATCATCATCTTCATTAACAACAACAAACAACAACAACAACAACAACAACAAAAACAACAATATTATCAACATTAATACCACCACCACCATCATCACGAGTATCCCCATAGTGAGATCATCGTCATCAATATTTTCCAAACACTATCTGTTCATCAAGTTTAAAAACGTTCAGCTTTTAACCTTTAAGACGCGTTTAAAAATGCTGTCATATAAAACTGACCTATTTTCATGTGACTTGTTTCTTTTAAATTAAGTCATAGCCTTGTTTGAGGCAGCTCCCAAACAAAGACCACCCCGGCCGTAAAGACATATGTGTCACTTCCAATTTTTTCTCTTAAATTTGGAAATAAAAGGATAATTTGCATTATTTAAAAAAAAAAGACAATTCTGTCATTTCCAATTGCGGTTTAAAATAAAACCATTGCACCTTACGATTTATTTAACATTAGTGTTAAATTCCGGCAATTCAGATAGTTTAAGAAGGAAGGGCAAATTCATTAATTACCCACAAATTGAAAGTAAATGATCCTAACTAATTCCTGAAATTGGGCGGAAAATTGGCCATTGGTTTCGGGAGATAATTCCTAATCCGGTGCAGAGTTTTTGTCTGGTTTTCAATGAATTTCTACTGGATTAAACATACAAAAACAACGTTTTAAGCTTGTTTCTGATTTTAAATTACGTTTCAAACCAATTATGTGGAATGTTTAGAGATTTCGTTTTTCAGAGTTTGTCCTTTTATTTATTTACTTAAATAGTAAACTAGTCTACAGTATGTCAACAATTTTACGTAGTTCTTTATAAGATCTCATTGTTGTTCCAATGACAAAGTTGGCCGATTCATTCAAAAGCGATGACCTAATAAAATGCTGGACAAGGTGCTTATCCGTGCATTTTTAAAGCCACTGGACCATAGTAGATATAATTTTTACCGATCTTGTCCATAGAAACATATAAAATATTAATTAGAACTCTTTGCTATTACACGTGGATACTTCCTTCATTGCTCGCTATTATTAAACTTTCACCGTTATTGTTATATAAATTTGAGCGAGATATGAAATAAAATAAAATTAAACGGAGGAAAAACGTTCCAGCTGGCGAGAACAACTTGGCATGAGTCATGCACCTGCGCAATAAAATAAGTACCAATTTATCTTAATTTTTGTTGCAAAGGACGTAGAAAAACTTTAATTCAAACTCAATCTATCATCGTATTGTTTCGTTATTAACAAGTTCCTGTCCTACACCAAAGCTTAATTAGTAGTGAAAATAATCGCAAAATTCCGTTAGTAAAGGCCCATCACCAAGACAAGAATATTATAATGTTGTAGAGTAAAGCAGTGAACTTTGGCTAATTACCGGAAGAATACAGAAACGTGTATTTACATACATTAATAAAGAAAGCAGTGCTGCGATACAGAACTATGACGGGTACCGGCTGTTAGCCAGGACAGATAATAAAGATACGTGCCTTCATAGAACTTCGAACTACGGTACTAAATCACCGAGGTTATCTTGAATATAAAATGAAAATTATTGATACTGGAATACATTATGACGCCTTGTTTTGATAACTTTGATTCTTATTCTGATTCGATTTTTTCTCTCTCAAGATTTTCGTGAATGAAAGTTTGCAACCCACCTAGCTGGCCTTCACCTTGGACATGGTCTTATTTAGGGTCAGGGTTTGACCCTTCCAAAAGGAAAACTTTAAAAGATTCTCTACAAAAGCAGGAATTATCAAGATGAAAGCTATATTTTATACGTTCACAAGAAAATTAAGACTTGTTAATTGAGTAAATTCTCTGTAGTAAGAAATTTATCTTTCCTTGAAAAAACTTATGTGTCAAATTCAATTTTGCTTTGTTAATACGACATTGGATCACAGGAACTCTAATTTATCAAAAACAACGTACCCATAAGATACGTGAACTTACACCTAATTTGCCTTTTTTAACTTAAACAAAACCCTCATATCTAAAAAATTTAGCACAATTTATTCTCATACAACCCTTTATCCAATTATCGCCCGTAATGAATTCAAGATGCTTAAATTTTGACAAATTGTCGATCAATTTGCAACAAAATGATAAGAGACGTCAATTTTCGTGTTAGTTTAACAATTTATAGAGCACTACGAATAATGCCTCCTAATAAATAAACGGCATGTTCCTCAAGATAAAAATATTTGATGATTATATTTGTACAGGATTACGGTAATATATCTAATGTCTTAAAGATAAAAAGACCTGATTTACAGCTTGATTTACAAGTGTCAGGGGGTGGGGTGAGATATGCGGTGCAGCGCAATAGGTGGGCTTATGAATTATTTGCGTTTTTTTGCTACTAGACCGACACTTAAAATCATGTATTGTCAGTGATATAGGAATAAAAATCTATTGAAATTTGAATATATAATATTACATGTATAAATACATGAAAACTTAAATAGCATCGGTTAGGTATTATGGAATGACCCATATAGTTCCTTTGTTTGTTTGTTTTATTTTATAACACACTTTTCAGTAAACATAATAAACATTTTGTATCATTAAAATACCAGAGTAAGTAATTAACAACCAAAGATAATTCTAAAAATGCGGTCAAATATGTTTATAGTTTTCCATTTCATTCAGTTAGAATTAATTTCTTTAAAATCGAAAGCGATTCGCCACGCTATTGCAAAGATACATATTTACATTTGACAGTGACGTTCTACAGCAAAAAGGCCATTCTTAACATGTAAAATTAACTTTATTGAATAATTGACAAGTAAATCATGAAAGGAATTTATTTAGCGCGTTCCTGCGTTGTTTAATCAACTTGCCCGGATGACTTTATACACATGTTTGATGACTGGAATAAAGCGTCTATCAACAGACTGGTGCGAAAATATTTACCCTTCTATTATTGGGGTTAACGACATCGTATTGACATAATTCTCAAGTGCTAATTCCTACTGTTCATATAAACATTTGATGATCCGTTTATAAAAGAAGATTTAGAGATGAAAGGCCCTTCAAAAGACACCCCATATAAAACAAATGTTTGTAGATCTGTTTAGACGGTGTTCTGTAAAGATAGAAAAACAGAATAAATCTTTCGAGAACGTCTATAAATCCGTCATTTTGGCACTCTACATCGGTGGGAAACCTTTCTGGTAGGTTTAGGAAGGGTGTCGTAAACTCAGAAGATATGCATAAGAGTTTTAATACTGATGAACTTGATTGAAAATTCATTGTCATCGGCCCTTCTTGTCAAAACATGCACAAAATTTATGAAAATACATATTTAATAATAGAAAAGTTGCACTGAAAACGTTATTTATAACTATGTGTGTGAATGAATATATTCTGTGAATTTTCATGTATAGCTGTACACGTGTTTTTTGTGTGTTTTTTTCGGAATGATTTTGACTTCGTTCATATGAAGACATAACAATTTTCAATTTGAGTGGATTATTTTCATTGATAGTGCTTTGATAAAGAATGAGAAAAGCCAGTCTGAAAGATTGTTTTCATAACATAATAGGTATACACATAACAACGTTAATCATTTTTGTTTGTTTATTTCAGATCCTTAATAATATACAGGGTTGGGATAATCTTTTTAACAGTTTGTTTAATTTGCAGTTTTCTTGAATTATTTGAAACTTACTGATACACTACTTTTTATTTTATTGACTCGATTGACTTTGTCATATCGGTTTCTTTTAATTAATGCACTACAAAATGAGATAAACATACATTTTCTATTTAATAACTAGAACTTTAACATCTTTATTTTTGTATAAAATAACAGTATACAATGAAAATATACTTGAAATTTTAAATACGATAACCATTAAATTTTACGCTACGGACTCCGTTACTCTCCAAAATCATTGAGGTCTTGACACTTTTTTAAAGAAAAATTTCAGCCCTGCTTTCAGAATGACAATTTGAGCCGCGCCATGACAAAACCAACATAATTGGTTTGCGACCAGCATGGATCCAGACAAGCCTGCGCATCCGCGCAGTCTAATCAGGACCCATGCTGTTCGCTGTCAGTTTCTCCACTTGTTATAGGGTTTGTAAGCGAACATCATGGATCCTGATCAGACTGCGCGGATGCGCTGGCTGGTCTGGATCCATGCTGGTAGCAAACCCATTATGTTGGTTTTGTCATGGCGCGGCTCAGTTGTAAATTCTCTAGTCAGTCATAAAAATCAAAAGTTTGCATGTTATAGGGTGGTAAGCGATGTCTGCGACATAACGAGAATCGTTCTGCATTTATCACAACCGTCACTATGATGGTACGGAAATTACGAAAAGTGTTTGATCACGCTAAAGACGTATCAATCATAAAATTTAGAACTTCATTTCTTATTTGTATTTTATGAATATCCCTTAGTTTCGCTAAATATCAGATTGCAAAACAGGCCTTGAAAAAAAAATTTGCTAAATAAGGAAAATTTAGGAATTGTTTTTCATTGAAACCCGTATTTTGTAAACGGCGACAGAGGGGTTTGCGATGTGGGTCTGTAATTAATCACAGACGGTCCAAGACTTCGATAAATACACTGTTCATAATTAATGACAGTTTTCACATGTGAAACGATTCACTTTAAGAAAAATTTGATTCAATCTTTGATATTTTTTAATATTTCGTTTATTGTCACCATAAAGTATAAAACATTTCAAAGCGGCCGCTTTAAAGCAGCATCCACGTAAATAACCAAAAGGAGGTCAAAATATGCAATGATAGCCCTTACTGCGTTGGGTCACGCAATAGAAATATGGTGATAAATACTACAAAATCAGTCATTAATCGAATAGAACATGTAAATTATTACTTGAATTTTGAAGCTTATTACTTTCCTAAACAAGCTTAGTGCGAATTTCTCAAGTTTGAATTATTTGAGCCGTGTCACGACAAAACCAACATAATGGGTTTACGACCAGCATGGATCCAGACAAGCCTGCGCATCCGCGCAGTCTGATCAGGATCCATGCTGTTCGCTATCAGTTTCTCTACTTGTAATAGGGTTGATAAGCGAACAGCATGGATCCTGATCAGACTGCGCGGATGTGCAGGCTGGTCTTGATCCATGCTGGTCGCAAACCCATTATGTTGGTTTTGTCGTGACACGGCTCATTTTTTTGGTTCATCTGGAGGCATGCAGATGAAATGTTATTATATCATACTAAACTTTTATAGGAAGACATCTTAAAACTTTGAACATATCATAAAAAAACGAGTGTCTTGAATTAAAAAAAAATATATTTTTGTCTCTATTAGAAGGTAAATGCATTTGTAAATATCGTTAAATATTTCTGTTGACGAGACCAAAATTACTTCGAGATAGACCCTTTAATCGAATTATGCACAGTAGATAGTGATAGCTCAAATAATACATGTAATAATCATAAAAATCTAGTTGCAAAAAGAATAAAAAATAAACAGAAAGTCACTAGACATATAATCAAATGTGTTATTTCCGGAGAAATAATTAAAAAAAAAACAATGAAAAAAGATTACATTTATACGAGTTTGAAACGCTATATAACGTCATTATAAAAGCCAAAGTGTGAACCAATCAAAGTGAAGCACTTATATTATATAACAAGCAGAATGTGTCTTTGCTTGTTCAAAAAGCCAGTATATATTAAAGACATATTTCAACATATAAAAATAATAAGCACTTTAACATTAGTTTGATACAAAATAAAACAAAATGTAGAATTTCGTATACGTGACTCATTTGCTTGTAGGTATCAGATTATATTGAAACAGGTGTTGAATTCAACGTTGACCAATCTCCACACTGTGACATCCTTTGTTGAGCGTTTTCGTCTTTGACCACTCGAGACAACTGCTATAACAGCGGTTTGACAAACTCGTCAATAGGTGTCGCTGCTTGATAAATCGAAAACAGTTTCACTATAACAACAACAACACAAGTGTATTTGTCATGTATTCACGTCTCATACCAAAAAAACTATGAGCAGTAAACAGGGGTCATAGTTTGCTTTGACCTTAGTGCGACAAAAAAATGTCAAATGTTTGCGAAATCTAAAACTTAGTACCTCAGCAGTTAGACGAAAAGATTTTGTTTTTTTGTCAAATTGGTAAAAGTCATTTCAAGATCGGGTCTTCTTTTATAGTTTCGTTAGTGCTTTAGTTAAAGGGTAACTGAATATTTAAAAAAAAAAGATCCACGTGACCTAGGCATTTTGAATTATTACAAAAGAAAAAAAAGTTTAATGGCAGGAATCAGACCATATTTCAGTTCTTTAATCCGAATCTATGACTTAAAAAAGGGGGGAAATGTATTTATTATATGTCTTTAACGAGACGTCTCTATGATAACAGTATGTACTGTGACTTCATATATATTATAATGACACACAGTTTCAGTCATTCATGGAAAGTAAAATTTTGTTTTTCATTAAAGAAAAATAAGTTATTTTTTCCACTGAAATGAATACTCCTCTCTTACGTTACATTAGAGGCGTATTAATGGAAAAATTACTATTTACATAATTTTACGATTTAAATAGATTGATTTAAGGAAGGAAATTGGAGGCAAAAAAGTTCGAAAGCAATTCAAAACGCGTTTGAATTCAAATTCAACCAGCTGTTTAATAGAAAATTTGCGGCTTTTTTGTTTTCGAGGAGTTTCACCACATAATTGAGCTTGCTCGTTAAATTGCTTTTTATACGTAAAAGTATCTTTAACACCGTTTGATCGTCTATAATCACATGTTTAATCTAAGTCTCTCAAGTGCACCTGTTTACAGTATTTACAGTAGAATATATTTTTCGGAAATTTGTTTAAACCGTTTTTCCAAAGTTCAATATATTAACAGCCTTCTGAAAATCGGGTCGTAAAAATAAAGCCCCACCACTTCAAATAAATCGTCTCCTTGCACGACAAAGGCTTTAACTTTAAATATACCCCCTTAAGTGGATCGTTCTCATTTCATACCCTAATCAAACTCTCGAAGTATGCAAATAAATTGAAAATCTTTTGTAGCAGCATTGGCCAGTTTCTAAACAATGTTTCCACTCATCGCTTAAGATTATGTAAGTTCGAAAATTTCAAGGGACGAACCGCTTAATCTTGAGCGTAATCTTTGTCGCAAAAGAAGACTTTAAATAATACTTTTTATCTTGTTTCTTTCTCCCTATTTTCCATCAATTATATGAAACTACATTCGAAACAAGCTCTAGTTCTTTTATATAAAACTATCATCTTTTAAGTAGTTAACATAGATTTAGAAGTACAACACTAATTAAACAGTACTCGGGGGGGGGGGGGGGGGAAGAAAACTGCTTGTATACCGTATTTCGTATTTTTACGCACACAAATGGTCAGAGTGACTGAGCAATGAAATATAACATAAAGCAATACTTATTTGCATTTTATGTATTGAAAGAAGCCAGTGTCAAGTGATAATCCTGGTAAAAAATTATCACAAGATGATTTTGTTATAATAGTTGTAATCCGGAACTCGGCAAATGTTGGTTTTTCCAAGCTAACTCCCCTCCCCCCACGCGGTACAAACAAAACTTTTACCAGTATAGCCTCGCGGTGCCCTACCGTTCACAATAAAACCTGCGGTGCTTATTTTTCGAAGCTGTAGCTGTAAAAGTTTGTTGTACCCCTTTATTAGCTGGGAAGAACCCAAAATATATTGATACTTGTGCAAAAAATCCTTTTTTAATCACTTAATTCTTACGTACTTTGTAATGTAAAGAACGTCGATAGTCCAAATTATTTAGGGGAAAAACAATTGCTCATAAAACACGATTGCCTCATTTTCTTTTTAATTTATTTGCAGGTATTTTATGTGTGACATTGACATTGCAACACACAGAAGGTCAAGGTGACGATATCGCGAAATGGGTGGAGGACGATTGCCGAAGAACGCTCCGGGAGGCTACGGACATTTCAATCAGATCCCCGACTCCTCCGAAACTTTCCGGACACTGGACGTCATCTAGGTGAGTAAAGCGCTAAATAATAAGAAATTCCATATAATTATGCTTTCATCTCTTGATACTTCTTAAATAAAGACTAAAGGGGCGTCCTTGGCCGATTTGTTAAGGTCGTTGCGTCTCACCGCTGTAGGTTCGAGCTTCGAAAACGTCTTTAGATTCTTTCATGTAAGAAAACTATCCATGCAGCTAGTTTGCGGAACGTTAGTTGTTCTACTCAGGTCCCCGTTTGTATCTGAAATAACGCACAGTGGGGCACCTGAGGTCTTCCTCCACCAGTAAGGCTGGGAAGTTGCCATTGGACCTCTGCTGTGTTGGTGTGACTTGAAACCCAATGAAAAAATAAAATACTCTTATTCAAATTTGCTGAATATTTCAATCACTTCCGTACAGATATAATTTTATTGTAACTATGAGTAGGATGCGATTATTGAAATGCAATGCAATGTTATTCGTGGAACTTTTTTTCTTGCTATCAGTGGTGGTGGGTGTTGCTGTTAAAAATTCGGTTTATGTGAAATTGCACCATATTTAATCAAATTGTGGAGATATTTACACGGGTTGACCTGCACGTATGGCTTAAAGTTAAGTATACCCAGTGCATTTTTCAAATTGCATAAAATACATTAATATCCAAAGTTCGTTTAATTCTCATTAAAATTTTTTTCTCAATTAGTTACACCTTTCAAAAAAGACACCAATAAATGTTATCAATCAGTAGAAATATTTTAATAACAATCTGTAGAAAATTTCCCCTATTAAACGGTATTTTATGGGCTCGTTTCTTCTCAACCACATAAAAAGCATAGCGACACGTTCTTTAAAATTATTGTTTACTGCAAATCATAAAAAGCCAGCGACCCCGCTCGTACGCGTGAAAACGTATTTCCTTTCATCCTTTGCCCTTTTTTCCCCAAGTGACGATATTTAAACATGATTTAGAAAGTAATAGGACCTTGTTGGTATTTCAAATCTTACATTACTACGAAAATTAGTATCCAATTATTAAAAATAACAGGATCAGATTATGACATGGTGGTAAATAAACCCGCTCATTCTGTTCCGTTTTAATTGATAGAGATTATATTATTTCACTCGGTGGTGAGGTTACGTGTTCAGATATGTAAATAGGGGTACGCATCTTTGTAATATTAGATTAACAGGCAGAAAAACGTATAAACACGTGCTTAAAAGGTTATTTCAGACCCTGATAAAAGTAAAAAATAACATTAAAAAAAAACTTTTATTGAAATTCCAAGATTATAAAAATCTATGTCACCATAATATTGATATATATGTGTTTGTTAAATTCGAATTTATAATGCGGCAAAATTCGGTTTATTAGAAATTGTGTAATTATTAGATAAACTGTTGCTATATTTACGTGAAATGATGCTGGAAATGACAGCAGCTGTCAGCTACAAATGTTGCTATTTAATCGGAAATGTTCTTGACAGTTATAGATATTACTGTGACTAATCGACTGTCATGATAACATGACATAAATTACAATATCTTTGTTGGATATGACAGAATGCAGAAAAATTGAACAGAACAGAACTATAACATATATATGATAACAATATAGTAAGACATGAATAAAATTCAGCAACTTGTCATCGGACAAAAGGACGTTTTATTTCTTTAACCCAAATCGCATGAACATTTCAGAGTCGGTTTGATTCTGTCTGTACATAAGGGATAATGAAAAAAATACAACATCCCTCATGCCCCCCCCCCCTAGCACCGGCTTAAGCGTTACAGTGTTGGCAAAATTATCACGAAGGAAAAGAAAATATAACAAAAGTTCATTTATGATATTGAGCGTGCTATGGGTTAATGTAATGACAACAGGACATAAGGGTCTCAACTTGGTGGCTCATTG
This sequence comes from Ruditapes philippinarum, assembly GCF_026571515.1. Lineage (NCBI taxonomy): Eukaryota > Metazoa > Mollusca > Bivalvia > Venerida > Veneridae > Ruditapes > Ruditapes philippinarum. The sequence continues at coordinate 238,672 of NW_026861815.1, read as the reverse complement.
AAACAAATAAATCAACATACTTGTACTGTTGTTAGTGTTTAAGACATTGGTCCTGTTGTTATGTCATGTTTTTTGCTTTCTTGAGCTAATGAAATTAAAAAATGAAATAGTTTTCTATATGTATTGTTTACTGACAAAATGAATATGGAATTTAACTATCCTGTGAATTATTTCATAAGCGGGACCCAAACCATCTTGACGGCGCGGGTTCGAGTCATTTTATGCGCTCAATTGCAGCTGACTAAAGCTATACATTTAAACATTTCACAACTGCATGCACGGTCAAATTATCTTAACCTCAACAAAAACCTGTATGATACACGGATAAATAGCTTAAATAAATACAAGTAATGTCTACAAAACAACACGGCATATAGACATTACGAGATGATGTTAATATTTTAGTCCTCACTAAAGTACGGTCCTCAGTCCATTAGTTTAACAGTTTACTAGTATAGTTTTGACATATGACACGCGTATCTTATTTAGAGAAACATTATAGTTGTCACAGGGATGTCATATATAATATAATTTAATTACGTCTCTCTCATCCGTGCCATATAGCAAAGTTTCAAATTGGGCAAAGGATTCCGAATATAGTTTATTTTTGAAAAAAAACCATTAAATTTAATTTAAAAAGAAAACTATTATTACTTATAAGGTTTAAAAAATTAACGGCAAATAGTGTCAATATGAGATTCTTTGCATTATATCATCAGAGGCGAAACAAATAAATGTACATTTAATATATACATGTAATACAGAAAAACATTAACTCATGTATCATTATGAAAATAGTGCAAATTGTTAGAAATGTATACATTTTTCTCTGTGAAACCATTAAGTAAAACATGTTTGATTATTATAAAATATAAATACAACCAAGGGTTTGCTATATTTCTCCCATGCATTTGTATTTGATTTAGTTTCAGCAACCTTTCTCCATAATTTAGTTTACATAGTAATACAAACAAAATATAGTTTATTTGTAAAATAATTTAATTTTCAACACTGACAGTCAAGCTCATTCATTCTTCACAGTCTGAACAGTAAAAAAAAATTCGTTTAAACGAAAATAAAAAATCCGGACCGCCCAAAATAATCAGAACACATGTAAATTCTTTATTTGCAAAACACTTACAAGTAATGAAAACATAAATGGTGGAAGAGTGTAAACAAACAATATTTATATTTTAATCGAATTTAAATAAGGACACACAGTACAAGCATGAACAAACGCGGTCATTTGTTTGTTTTAAGTGGCATGGCGTGACATTTAGGTACCCGGTCTGCTTAGATGAATAGCACACCAGTGTTAAGTGTATGACTGGCCTTCCCCCAACACAGCGGGGCATTGAACGGGCTCAAATCTAATTATGAAAATATTTGAGGTTTTGTAAGGGCTTCTGTTCGCTGACCGCCTTCTTACACTGGCAAAGTTGTTGTGGCTCAAAATCATTCTAAGGTTCTTAATGTAGACGGACACGCTACTGACTAGGATGTTGTTGTTGCTGTTGTAAATGATGATGATGATGATGATGATTATGATTGCGATGAAGATTTTATATGATTTATATAATTCTTTGACTTTTGAGCAAACGAAAATGTGACAGACAGAACGAGTCTATACTCATATTTTAGAACATATTTACAAAAAATGCAAACTTTTGATGTCTATTTTCTTTGATGATAAACACAATCATGGTCTACTTGAGTTGTAAAAGGTTATCGCAAGTTTACTATCTACCTTTGTACATTATTTACAAAAAATGTTTTTAAAATAATGAGATAGATTTATCGAAATTTAGGTAAAACATTGATAAAATTACTCATTTCAATTGTCTAATCATCGAATATACTTAAACCCCGACTGAATGGAGTCTCCGCGCGCATTGCAATATATATTACAGAAAATACCGATACTATCTTTATAAAAAAAAACAAAAAATAAAACCAGTTATGTATAATTCTTAACCACCTTTTTAAAATTGCACTTTTGTTACATCGATTTTCAATGGAAAATTTGGTGGTGGTTGTGGTAGTTTTCACTCCGGATTATTTACACGGTCGCTATGATTCTATGAATTAATTTTCATTTCATTTCATTTTTTATTCAAATAATTCAATATAACAGTATTAGAAATTCGTTATATAGGTGGTTATTCTGTGTATAAACGATTGTTTAAATGCTAAAATAATAAACATTTCTCGCCGTTTATACTGGACCATATAACTTGTCAAAATATTTATAGCTAATAATCTATGTAAATATCGTAAAAAAAACAAACAACAACAAGCAACAACAATGATGATATGTGTAAATCTTTTTTTTTCACCATTTACTCACCTATGATTAACAGATCATGTACAATAAATTAGTTGTGTTATTTTTAGTGTCTTTGGGTACTTAAAGCGTAATGGAATGTGGAGTAAAAATGGGGGGTTCATCATTTCTGGTCAAATTACTGCGGTCATTAAAATGTCAGCATAAATATCCAGAACATTGTCTGTTTGAATGTTTTCAAGGTTAAATTGTAAAATTTCAAATTGAACTCTTGGCTCTTTCTTTTTTTAGGAAAGGGGCTAAAAAAATTGATCGTAGAGTTGGGAAGGTGTGAGTGTTGTTGTTACCTGATATCTAGTAGTATTCATTTAACAAATAAAACATGGCCTTGAGGGCAATATGCAAGTTTACGGACTGGTTGGTCAGACTGAGGAAGGTATATGGCCCGAAGCGCAGCTGAGGGCCATATACCTTCCGAGGTCTGACCAACCAGTCCGTAAACTTGTATTTTGCCCGAAAGGCCATGTTTTATTTGTTATATTATACCGAATCTTAATTTTTTCATCCCTTTTGTTGCTGTCATTTTTACTATAATTTGCTTTCAAATAATAAGTTATTTGTTCACTGTGTGAAATATCTCAAACCATTGTCGAATTTTTTATTATTATTTTCAAGATTTTCAAGCGATACAGCAAAAAAAAAAATCATGCTCTTCTTTTGTTATTCAAATTTTTGTAAATCAAATTAAACTGGCAAAAAAGCCGAACTTTCAGATTTTCACAAACTGTATTAATAAAATTTATAATTAATTTAATGACAAATCATGACTTTTGATCAATATATAATACATTTATGTGAAACAAAACAAAAAATTTAGTAAAAAGACTCATTTAACAACAAAATAAAATATTATACCCTATTTGCATACGCCCTTCTGTATTTAATATGACGTCATCCGGTCCATATAAGAATTATGGACCGCCCCCGGTCTGTATGCGGTTTATGGACCGGATGACGTCATATTAAATATAGAGGGGCGTATGCAAATGAGGTATAATATCACGCCCGTTTAACTCACAACGAGTGAAAAATGTCCATCGGTAAAAATGTTGTGAGCAACTTCCGTTCCTCGTTGTGAGCACCCATCTTTGACGTGTGACACGATAAACAAGGTGAGTTTTTCATAATTTTTGAAGATTACAGACATTTATGTAAAAATATCGAAATGCAGTTAGCTAGCGATGTGTTTTCCGAGTATGCACATGTAAAGATATTGCCTGTTGGTGGACAATTTGATGGAAATACCGTGCGACGCAGTCACTCGGGGTAGCAGGAAAACTGGAGACAACTTCTCTTTGAACCTAATTTAACATTGAAAACGTCGATTCTGGTGACGTTTTGTGCATTCTAACCTAAAACAGATGCCCACAAGTCTTCAGCGTAAATTATTATCTGAAAGTCTTCATAGAAACGAAGATATACCCTTTTTTACTTTAATCCTCGTTGTGAGCACCAAAACCTCGTTGTGAGCAAGACAAGCGCAGAGCTTGTCTGGTTTTAATATGTAATTCAAATGGCAAGAATACAATTTTCAATCTACCAAAAGCAATCAAAACGTTTTTGTACAATAGTTTTTCTTTGCAAAAGTTCTTCTTTTTCTTTTTTGAAAATTATTCTTCATATTCACAAGTCATCAGATTAACAGAAGAACTTATCAGTGGAGGTAAATCAGCTATTTTATTTCGTATACTCTAGTGTGGCACGAGTGAACATCACGGGGAGTTTGTGAATATTTCAACAATTTCACAATCTGTGTGATACACACATACATGTGTTTATCCTGAGCTGAAGACTGACCAAGTTATGTAGAACAAGAACTATCACGGTAAGTTGACAATGCCCCCGAAGTGGTGCTTTGTCCTTTGAAATATGGACCAGATAGATTATTTGTTTTTGGACAATTAGATCTTCAATGTGAAGGTCATTCAAGGTCAAGGTGAAATAACTATAGGTCAGTTGGAAGGTCTTGTCCAAAGGGGCATTGTGTCCAAATATGAATTAATTCCACTTACTTATAAAGAAGTTATGACCAATGTTAAAGTTTTTGGATGTTCTAGAAGGTCATTCAGGGTACAAGGTAAAAAAAATACAGATCAGTTTGAAGGTCTTGCCTAAAGGGGTGTTGTTTCAAAATATGAGTAGAATCCGTATGCTAATAAGGAAGTTATGACCAATTTTTAAGTTTTTGGACAATTTGACCTTCAAGGTGAAGGTCATTCAGGGGTCAAGGTCAAAAGAATATAGGATAGCTGAAAGGCCTTGTCCAAAGATGTGTTGTGCCTAAACATTATGCCAGGACATTATGGCCAATCTTAAATGTTTTTGGACAATTTGACCTTCAAGGTAAAGGCCATTCAGGGGCCAAGGTAAAAAAATACAGGTCCGTAGGAAGGTCTTGTGCTAAGGGATGTTGTGTTCAAATATGAATCAAATCCGTTTACTAATAAGGAAGTTATGGCCAATGTTAAAGTTTTCGGACAGATTGACGGACTGACAGACGGACAGTTCAAAACTAATATGCCTCCCTTTGGGGTATGCACAACGTCTTGCAAAGAAATGCTGCTGTGCAAAAACGTTTTAATTGCTGTGGTAGATTGAAAATTATATTTTCACCATCTGAATTACATATTAAAACCATACACGCACTGCGCTTGTCTTGCTCACAACGAGGTTATGGTGCTCACAACGAGGATTAAAGCAAAAAAGGGTATATCTTCGTTTCTATGAAGACTTTCAGATAATAATTTACGCTGAAGACTTGTGGGCATCTGTTTTAGGTTAGAATGCACAAAACGTCACCAGAATCGACGTTTTCAATGTTAAATTAGGTCCAAAGAGAAGTTGTCTCCAGTTTTCCTGCTACCCCGAGTGACTGCGTCGCACGGTATTTCCATCAAATTGTCCACCAACAGGCAATATCTTTACATGTGCATACTCGGAAAACACATCGCTAGCTAACTGCATTTCGATATTTTTACATAAATGTCTGTAATCTTCAAAAATTATGAAAAACTCACCTTGTTTATCGTGTCACACGTCAAAGATGGGTGCTCACAACGAGGAACGGAAGTTGCTCACAACATTTTTACCGATGGACATTTTTCACTCGTTGTGAGTTAAACGGGCGTGAATATAGCTATTTGCAGAATGTTTATTATATGTTTAAACCAATTTTTATTATTAATATTTTATACTTATTTATTATCCCCAAATACTGGAGAGCAAAACATATTTACAAAAGAAGTTATGTACATATAATAGATGATAAGTATATACAATACATAGCATCGTATAATTTAAATTATACAATACAAAATGTGAGATATACAAATGCACTCTGTTATCATTTATACGTTTATATATTTGCTTTAATCGGAAAACGAAATTTAAGAATATATTAAAAGTATTTTGAGATGTTAAAAAATATATTCATATTTATAAATGGCTGCTTAATTTCCGTAGCTACAAACTGACTCTTGATCGAAAATTAAGAGGAACTGAAGATAGGATATTATTTTGAAATTTATTTTACAATTAAACCGAACTGAGTTTTTTTTTACTTAAGTCATGATTTGGTGCGATATTCAAAATTAAACTCATCCGAGTGTTTTAGTATTTTAAGCATTTATTTCCATCTGATCTACACATTTTTATATGACAAATATACGGTTTCAATATTTTGGGACTTTTAACATTCCAGTCAAAATGAAAAGCACTGCATTTTATTAAGTCGAGTAGAAACACAATTTTAAACCACATTTTATTGAAACTTGAATATAAACCAAATTTTACAATAAGTGTGATTAGTCTGGATAAAAAGCACCACATTTCACTTAAATTAGTGTGAAACTACAATTTATTAATAATGATGATATTTTTTGTATCTCATTTCAGTTGTGAGACAAGACCAGGTCCAGAGTTTGTTTTGAGGAAATATTTATTTCGACGGAACAGTTTCCAGAGTCAGATATTTTACTATGAGGACGAAAATTGTCAGCGTCCCTCTCATTCTATTAATGCTAAGGGGTCAGTGAAAATTACCCGACCCTCGTGGAGGACCCCCGGGGCATATGAAACCAGATATACATTGTCAGATATTTCAGTCATTCCATATTCTCAAGAAAATGCGGAACTATTTGAGAAGCTTATGGTGCGATACTGCAAACAATCTGAAGTCACTTTTGTGCTTCCGTACAAAAAATTCCCAATTTTCCAGTTTACGAAATATAGTAAAAACAATATAAATAATGACTTTATTGAAAGAGATTTTGACTGTGCTAAGATATTTAATTTTACAATGAATGAACTGCAGCTAGTCAGGGTAGAGAAAAGAAAAATAAACTCGGGTCATAAAAGTGATATTACAAGTAAAACACGTGCAAAAAGTGAACTATTTTTAGGTGATATCAGTACGAATATGAAATACAGAAGGCAATATGTACCAACTCACTACCAGACGCCGCTCGTGAAGTCAAAGGTTGGTATTTATTCTGATTAAATCATTTCTAACAGGTACCATGAAGATCACGTGCGGTATGATAAGCATGTGAGAGGTATGACGTCATGGAAAGAAATATGCTTATAGCACTTCATACAGATTAAAGGCACAAACACTACTCAACAATAATTTATCATAAATATGTTTATTTTTTCGAGCATTTATAGCAGATTTCTTAAATTATTGAAATTAATATTCTAGTTCTATATATACCAAATCTATATAGCGATTTCCGGACACTTTCGGGAGATGCCAAACAAACATTCGTTGGAAACGTAATCGAACGGAAATTGTCAAAATGTTAACTTTTCATTTCTCCGTGTTAAATATTACTTTTATCGTTTATATATTAGGCCGTCATATCAGACCCTTCATAGTTTATGTATGTTATAAAGCGAAATACGTAAAGTGCATTTTCAATGCTACAATTAGCGTGTGATTCGTTCGCATAAATTCGTAACGTTTGGACTTCTTACAGATGACATATTTATTTCTTTAGATCATTCGTCTTTCGGCTCCATATAAAGTTTGAAAATAAATCTTACAAAAGAAGACAATATAAAAGGACATTGTCATTTATTCAATCTCCTTTAAACGCCATATTGCGTTTCTTAAATTGGGCTCGTTTATTTTCACAGCATTTTAATGCAGCGACCCGCAGTTTTTACGAGTGTTTCAATTAATAAATGTGACATTAAATACAGGGTTTGGCAGCAAACATTTAAATGTTATCACTTATATTACAGAACGTCCGTACATGTTACATCGTCTTTAAACACATTGAAATAGCCACAAAAGAGCACGTGATCGCGCGTTGATTCTCGTGATTTTCTTTTTGCGCGCGTGTCCAATTTTAAATTTGAACGCATCTTTAAACGTTTCCGGCGCAGTGTGTTACGTCATTGAATAAAGTCACGCTAGGGCGTCAAATTCTGTGCCCACGTCATCACACTAAAACCATGTTGACGACACTGTATTGTTTTTAACTTCAAATCTAAATCTATTTTTGAAAACATGTCTTTTATATTTTTCTTAAAGTTATACATCTTTATTTCTTATTTGTCCAATATATCGCATAAAGAAGGATGGGAGCGGATAGAAACTTATGTTACGAAATAAATACATATCAATTTCTATAACCCGGTTACAATTTAGGTCTAACACGTTTGAATTAAAGAACCCGGTAATCGTCATTATTTATTCTAAACCTCGAAATTCAAAAAGCAAGAAATTAAAACGGGTATTGTGTTTCTGCTAGTGGGCCATTTTGGAAAATATATAACTAAATTATACCGCTGTGTAAAATGTAATTTAACTTCAGGGTGAAACATAAACTCAAAGTCTAAACGTATACAGAAAGATATAAATTTGTCTCCTAATGGACTTAAATGTTTCACAAAACCCTAAAATTTAAACAGCACGCCCATTTACCAAACAATGCCCCCCCCGACACGTCCCTGTCTCCGTTTTCACGAAATTGCCGGTGTATGCGGGTATAATCACAGGTGTATTGGGGTAAATGCTGAATTCTAATGTTACGTTATTCACCATAATGTAAATGACTTTCGACCCGGAGCAACTTAGTTAAATAGGATTCACTTATGTCTGGTCATGAATACGCTTGTAAAGATTCCTTTGAAGATGTTTAACATGTCTATTTAACTTGTAATTATATACTTACCTACGCAAATGAACCCAATTTGCATAAAAGTTACAAGCGAGATAATCATCAAATTGTGTGACTTATCAAGCTTTTCAGAAACACCATTATTTACTCGCATGCTTTATATGAGCCGCGTCACGACAAAACCAACAAAGTGCTTTTGCGACAAGCATGGATCCAAACCAGCCTGCGCATCCGCGCAGTCTTATCAGGATCCATGCTGTTCGCTATCAGTTTCTCTACTTGCTACTTGTTATAGGGTTTGTAAGCGAACAGCAAGGATCCTGATCAGTCTGCGCGGATGCGCAGGCTGGTCTGGATCCATGCTGGTCGCAAATGCATTATGTTGGTTATGTCATGACGCGGCTCATATACTAGTATTATGCAAAACATTTTCAAGGGTGAAGGATTAAAAGTTGTCGATTCACTGTCCAATATGTAGAATATTGTATTTCTTGAGGCGAGCGCACGCGGCGTCTGAAGGAATCAAATATGTTACATGTTGGATAGTTTGTAGCTCACATTAAACATTTCCTTAAATTGTTTTGAAATGTTGCATCTATATCATTGTAACATTATATATAGTAAATCTTAACTGGTTAAAGAAAAATATTAAACTGATACCATTTATCAAAATAATTTAACTTTCCTTTCTGCACTTAGCCTAAAATCTTGTATTAAATATCCTGACTGGGCACAATTTTCCTCGCTTTGCAATTTTTTTTTAAATTTACATTACTTTCGAAATTAAGGCCTTGTTAAATGTTAATTACACGTTTGAAGAAAAACAAACAATTTTACCTTTAAGTTTTAAGAAATATCAGTTCTTGTATAATTGTGGTACAGATTTAAAGTATGACGCTTTACAAACACCAGGACGGTAGCGCATGCGCGAAATCTTCTGAATCTACTTAAAATATCAATGGAATATTTTCCCATGGAACATTTCATTTTAGTTTTCTTAAATACACGTGATATTCGCGTGTGACGTTGCGTGAAAATGCGATTTTAAAAATATGTAAATAATGCGATTGTACAGCTTTTTCGTTGTTTTGGGGCTTTTTTCAGAATGATTTACCATGATTATACTATTATATCAAAAATTAACAAGTCGAGGCAGGAAATACTTTGGTTACATCACTCTTAACCCTTACAGGAATGGACCCGATAGTAAATAGCAGACAGGCCAGTCTGCATATCAGTGTCGTCTGCTGACGGCTGACTAAAGTTTTTTATCATGATATCCCCTATTTCATAATGGACAGTTCCAAAAATGGAAGATGGACAAATCCATTACAAAAATACAGCGGGTTAATCGTTAATGAATATAATACACGTTAATTTATATACCATGATGCAATGCGGTTTGTTTACAATTTGCCTGTTCAAAGTTATTTTTTTTGTTTAAATCGCCTACGAAGGCAAAAAATATATTGTTGTGGTAATTCAAAATAAAGTTTATCATTTTAAGGTTTTAATGTATCAATTTCAGTAACATGCTATCAATGCATTAACTTAACTTCAAAGTGCATAACATGCATGTTTATCAAGGTTTTTTTACGGTATAATTTACACGTGTTATTCTGATTTGCAAAACAAGTATGGTTCCCTGAAATATCATTTCGTAAATTGATATTGACTCAATTAGATAAAGAATGCAAATGTTTGCATATTTTAAAGAGTCAAGGATTCAACATCAAGGATTCAGCTATTTGTGCGATAGAAAGCCTACCCTGCGTTTGTATTCAGAAAACTAGTCCAGGTTTCACAAGAGTGATTATCACGGTTAGTTAATAAAATGCATCAAACAACAAGCATGTTTTTTTTCCTTCCTGAGCGTGTATACGTATTACTTACTTTAGAGACTTGTACATCATAAGTTACGTGTGTGACCGGTTGAATTACCTAGATTCGTCGGCCAAAAGCGTCAGGATAATATGAATTACATTTACTTTAACGTCATTTTTTTCAGAATGGTGTAAAAAGAAAAAAGACTTTCTTTATTAAAAATCGTGTGAATATGCGTTTTCCTTTTTACATTGCACGACATTTTAAAGATATTACCACCACAAATTTTCTTAATACTAGTTTTTATCAAATAAGGGATCATACTTAGTAACTAAAAAGAGTAAAAAGTAAAGTAAAGTAAAGTAAAGTAAAGTAAAGTAAAGTAAAGTAAAGTAAAGTAAAATAAAATAAAATAAAATAAAAATAATGATAAAAAAAATAACTGAAATTAATAAAAAAAGTCTTGTAGACATAAAATATATTTCTCTATTAATTTTTTATACAGATATGACATATATTTCAAGATATCACCTTGAATCAAAGAACGTTCGTTTCATAATGGCTAACCCAGACATTTGTAGCTTAATTAAATTCCATCTATTAAAGAATGGCAGAACGTCACGTTGAATATGTTACGCTTCAAATGAAATGAAAGCTAACGTGTGTACTAGATAAAAATCAAAGACATTCTGAATGCCACTTTACAAACATTATTTTTCCAGACTACTTAACTTCCCTCTTTCAGTGGACGATGAAGTGAAAGCCTGAGATGTTTGTGTCTTGTTAAACTAAAAACAAATAATTTTAAGTGGTAGCCGGTCGAATTTTCGATGAGAATATATCAGTGTCGAAGAGGCTAGTTACCAATTTGTTTACCCGTCTAATAGGCCTGTTTAGCACGGGAAACATGGGTGGGTAACATATCGCTCTTTATATCAGATGTAGATTTTGGTGATTAAAATTGAAATAAGACGAACTACAGGAATGATTTAAGATAGATACACGATAATTTGTTGTTTTTCTTTTCAACTGTAATTATTCATCTATTTTAATACACTGTACAGTATAGGGTATGTTTTGATTTCGATATTTCAAGTCGGGCGTATATCAAAACACTTGTTATCTCAATGAGATTATGCAAAAAAAAGAGAGATGAAAATCAAAGCATATCTTTCTAATTTATAGTTTATAAACATTATGTTTAAGTAAATAGTGGCATAAAAATTCGTCAATTAAAAAAAATACTTCGTTTCATTCATACAGAGTTTATAATACGAATATCTCACTTTAAAACGAAAAATACTGTTTAAGATTTTGTAAAGTCATCCATCTCAAATATCAAAATCTCGCTAAATAGTTTAGATTTCGTAATTTACGACGGTAAACATATACATGTACACTCCTGAGACGTGTTGAAGTGTTCTGATTTTACGGATTAGTTATCTTCCCTTTAATTTGCAGAACATTTAATCCTCAAAAAGGGGATCAAAAAAAATCTTAAATCCTGCAAAGTTTGAATAAATTCTATGAAACTGTCAATTTTGTCCATACAAATATATGACAATGAAAACGGTAGCAAATGTTCTTAAAATATGTCTTCTCATGCACCATTACAATTTCAATCTAGATCTATCTGCAAATTTTTCTAAAGGCACATTCTTTATCAAACATCATAGTAATTTCAGAAACTTATCCTACTTTGGCCCTCAAGATCATTAAACAATATTATGCCTCTTGACCATTTCTCTTAATCATTCTGTAATTAGGTGCCACTGGCATTAGGTGTCATTTGCAGGCTACATTCTCTGAACATCATTCTGCAGACGACACCTTACATTGTCTCCAAGGTTATTAAGACGCTCGCAGGATATAATTTCCGGTGTCACCATTCAGCATTATCAAATTAACGTGAGTGAAGAAACCCTGCGGAGGGGTCTCATTCACGCTTTCAGATTCTTAATTTAAGAACGCTAATGACCGTAAACAGAATTCATATTATTTTATGTAAACCTGATGAACTTTGATCTGAACCGGTTCAAATATCAGTCAGCGCAACATTGTTAAAGGGGAACTAATCTTACATTACTGTTTTAAATATTATATCAAGAGTTGTTTTTCTTTTCAGACGAAGGGATGTCACGTGTGTCGTGTAATTACTAACGCTACTCATACGTCACCGCCGAGACTAGACAAACCTGCATCTATCGAAGTTGGCATATCTGGCGAATGGGTCAGCCAGAGGTGTGAAACCCGACCAAATGGTCAATACCTGACAAGATATTTGTCGTTTCTATCGAGCGGGAAGTCCTGGCAGGGCGTGTATGAATTCTTCAAAGATCCTCTCTGCTCGCAGTCAACTTTCAAAATAGAGGTCAAAGGAACATATGCCAAAGGTCATAGGTCAGATATAATAAAGTCTGCGTATCATTATATTTTCAAAACTTCGAGGTTAAAAGTAACGCCGCTGGACTTCCATACAGTCAATTATTTGAATAGTTACTATGGAAACGAGTGTGGTAATCCGGGTACGTGGAAGCTTGGCGTGACTCAAGATGTCACGGACACAAACGGATGTGCCACACTTGGCATAACGTTACCCAATGTGGAATATGAGTTAATCAAAACAGAATACAAGGGTAGGAAAAGTTTCATGTTTGCAGGGCAAAGACCTAGTGACTACGTATCCCTGGCAACGCCTAAAAACAGGCCGACCTCGTTCCAAAGTCCACTTGTTAAATGTGGCGCCAAAAATGACGTTTCAGACAACTCGATACCAGTTTTTAAACATTTATCAGGTTACAGTACGGACGACCACGAAATTGAAGCTAGTACGGGTACAGTTTTTAAACCATCTATTCTTTTGGTGGTTTTAAGCATTTATTTCTTTTGGTAAATATATTATATTGTCGCCAGTAAAACATTCAGTCCTCACATTGTATATACATGTAATATTTTGTGTGTGAAATAAGCACGATCATAATTTAAAAATAGTCGAAAATTTCTCAGTATTAGTAAACGTTTATAATATTAGTTATAATGATTTTATGACATGTTATATGGCCTTACATAAACGGTTGTTTACATTATATATAACCCGAGCCGTTTATATATCGCCAAATAATCTGTCAAAACTCTATAACGAATTTATAATACTGCAAGCTTCTTTTATAAGAGAAAATATGAAAATGATTTATGAATCGACTGCAACCGTCTATATTAATTATATAAAAGTCACGACTATCCAATGGAATCGACACGAGAAACTTGCAGTATTATAAGGCTAAAATGTGTGTGCATAATTCAAGTCACTACTTATAATACCTTTTGCATAGAATGATTTTAGCATCATCACGTCGTTTCGATTAAATAATAAGTTGAACTTTAAAAAAATTATTTCCAATGTAAGGCGCACTAAAATAGCATAATAAGGTTGTTATAATAAGAATTATGATACTTGAAAACAAAATCAGACTTTATCTTTAAAAGTATTATTCTTTAAAAGGCAAACCATTTTCCTAGTAAATACATGTAATTTAAAATTATCAGCACAGATTCAAAATATCGTTTGCGAGCCTTTGTAACTTTGTAACATTATTCTATTTTAGAGTTAATACATGCTCATAACTGACATATGAGATGTTGAAATTATAATTTAACCGCCCTTCCCCTGCTAGAACCGGAAGTGATCAGTCTCTGCCGCCAGCGAGTATCGCACCTGGTCAGACTGCACCTCCATGCAGTCTGACCAGGCTCCATTCTGACAGTAGCTTTATTCTTAAAGTCACTTCAACTACAGTATATAAAAATTTAGTGCTTTCATATTGATAGCAGTTTTATAGACAGTGAATTAAATACACCATAATAGGACAAGCCAATAATCATAATTGCAACAGTCAACGTGAATGTTAGATTAACGGTCAACTTTCATTCAAAATTGATTAAACTCTTGCACAGATACATTTCATCTTAGATTAATAAAATGGCTTTGTCGGTACGGAAATATACAATTTGCACACTTCCCTTCACCGAGAGACAAACATAATTTTATCAATGTTAGAAACTTATTTTCGAAGTAAGATCTTTATTTGGCACGTTTTGTTACATGTACAAACGTACGAGTGTAGTTCATCTTTGAGAAAACTCATATTTTTCCGGTATTAGCCAAAAATCAAAATGTTCTTTTTTTTTCTTTTTCGACTTTCGTGTTCATTGTACTTGTAATCATTTAGTGTTCATAAAACATTACTTTCATTCAATTTTCCATTTTTAACCCCATTTTAATCCTTATTTTTCATTATTTTATATCAACATTAGTTGATCATCTTGTTAGGTGTGTATAATTATGTTAATCATTTGTTTTTCTTTGTTTTCATGGAAATCCAAAAAGAGATAAATTTTAAACATTTTAAGATTTTATTTTGTACTGGAGATTATTACACAGGGTAATGCTGCAGAATGTCATTTTCAATTGTTTTTGTTACATGAGTAGAAATATCGTTTCAAACATACCATGATTTTCTTTTAAGCTGGGAATTATATAAACATTTTGAGTTTCGTACACATCTGTTTTGTAATTTTCTGAATACGGATTTTGAACATATGAGGAAAGCACTGTCATTTGATAAAACTATTAAAGGTAAAGCAAGTGGTACTTTGTCTTCCAAAAAAGTATTTAATCACTTTAACAACTTGATTTATGACCAAATTTACCAAAACGACAAAAATGGCTCAGCTTTAAGGCCAATAGGTACCATTTTCGAAACTGTAAATTAAATTCTTTTAAGAAATGAAGATTACAGCATATTAGATCTTAATGGGACTTTAAACAAAGTATAATATTCATCTTTATAACCATTGTGCATTTACATTTGTTCATAATTACTTTAATTTGCTATTCTACACTTTTTAATAAACGTAGGCAGGTATTCATTTTGGCTTGGTTGAAAGAAGACGATAAAGGTCTTCCATACATTTTCCCGCCCTTTTAAAAAATAATATTAATTGTTGCTCAAACACGCCCCATTCAATAAGCCAGTTATGAAGTGCTTTTGATGCATTTCTTATATAATACCTCTGAAGATTAGACGAGAATGTATATATTTATAGTACTCTTATATTATATTTGTACATGTATGTATTTATGTAAATAAATATATAAAAACTAAATTGCTATACAGTTATTTCTTTTTCTTTTCTCTATGTTGGTTTGATAAGAATACATTTTAGAATGTATACATCATCCTAAAGTAGTATTAATGGTTTCACGTATGTTATTGTTTAAATATTGAAGCACAAATCCTAAGCAGGTTTAAAAGGGGGAGTGGTGACCTAGTGGTAAATTTGTCTGCATCTCAACCCAGGGATCACTTTCGGTTGCCGTTTTTATGACCATAGTCCGTGACACGCTCCCCAAAAGTTCGGAACCAGTACCGATTATTCCATACAAGCTGCTATTTGATTTCATTAACAGCGCCTCCGTTACACTGATAACTATTTTCAACTTGTGACTCTACTATAAATCAGAAGCGCTGTCTAAAGAAAGTTTGCATATAAACCAGCGTTCCTAACACAGAGTACAAAGATTTCAGGGGAGATCGCGACCAAATCCGGAGATAGAAAAACCTTTTTGCAAAATGGCAGATTCAGAAAATTGCGACATAAATGAAATGTCTGATGCAGCCACAGAAGATGTTTCATGTCATGAGGATATTAAGGTTTCATGGAAACGTGTCATCGTGATAATTGACTATATTAGCATTTGTAACATTTGTGTCTTTTTCGTTGTTTAGCTTTTCAACATTCATTTTAATAGTACTGTAATGTTATAACATTTCATTCTTTAAAACACATTTAAAAAGGTTTTGTTACATGACAGAACTGGGAAAAATAATTTTAAGATTAATGTACCATTTGATGTACACCAATAGATTGTGTGCACAAAAATCAGATTATTCGTTTATTTTTTTAAAGATAGGATTAGTCTTTTTTAAAATGTAGATAGTTTTATAAATTAATCTTTTTTTTTTTGGTTTGAGCAAAATTCCACCAGACTGGTGTTTATATCTCTGATTAACACAAATTACCCATTGTGGTACTCGGAGTTGGGTACACACATTTAAAGAGATAGGTTGATTGGTGATGTTTAAAACCATCCAGTGTATTCAATATCTGAAATTGTCACCTGATTAACTTCCATACATATGAATCTTCACACATTCTTGATTCTTTCAAGGAGAGAGTTTCTAAAAAAATCAAGGAAAGAGTTTCTAAAAAAAGCTTCTAGCTTTCTACTCAATCCTTTTTGCATTTTATTTTAATATTTTGTATATATATATATTTGACTGAAATAAAATATTGTTTAAACCAAATTCTTGATTTCGTATTAAAAATCAGAGTTCAGGAAATTCTCTAAAATAGTTTTTTAATTATACACCTTCAGCATGTGCATAGGAGAAACTCTGTAAGACCAGTACAAATAACGTACATGATGCATACTCAATTTGATTATGTATTTTAAAAGAGAATATATTTCTTGAAAATGTTATACATTTCATGCTCCAGAACTCTGATTATATTTCATTAATGTGATTTTTGATTGAAATGGAGATTATCAAGAATTTGTGAAGCTTCATAAACATGTATTGAAGTTGAAAATTCATCAGGTGAAAATTTGAGATATTGAATACATTGAATGGTTTTAAGCCTCACAAAACAGTCTTTTGTTTGTACACGTATATTGATTTTACGATATATTTGGTATTTTAGTAAATCAGTTAATTCAAAGTTAACCTTACTTTGATATAGAGCCAAAAGCAAAATTGCACACATATAAATCTTGCGAGCAAGTCTTCATTTGAAACATTTTAAATATGAAAAATGGATTCAGGGGAAAAATAAAAGTGGACCAAAAGTAATGTTGTTTGATAATTTTTCTCCGCTGTATTGTTTAAACTTCTCTATCAAATTTATACACATGCAGCAACGAAAGATGGATGTGCCTGAACAAAGTGATGTAATTGTTTTAGGTATTTCATTCAGTTGGTCAGATGTGTAACAACGAAATATTTTACTAGATGCTCTTGTACATAGTATCTTGTATCATAGGAGTAAGACCTGTTGTTGACCAAAACAAACAAGTTGTAAGAAAGGTATTCTTTCAAAATAGAGAAAAATGGAATCCCTAAAGAAAGACTAACACGGCAAAATGTTGTAGGTTCGGTTTGATTGAGCCTGTTCATGGACGGTAGTGAAATATAGAAACGGAAAGTGCGTGATATCTTCTCAAGATTTGAAAGATTAATTTTCCATTTGATCGCTGAAAAAATTAAAAGAACAATTTGTTTTGTAGAGGCTTAGTAGAGGCGTAAAAAAAAAAATTTGGGTATTTACTTTGAAAAGAGAAAATTTAGATTTTCTGAACAAATCTCTTTCAAATATTCCTTTTACAATTGGGATACGTTTTTAAAAAGAATGAAAAGACATACATTTTTTTGATGGGGCAATTTTATGTTTTAAATTAAAATCAAAATTGAAACCCAAAAAAGGCACTCTACTAATTGGGCAATGTACGGGTTACGTTTTAAAGCTCCAAAATGTGTTTGTTCCCCCTTTGGGAACAAACATTTTTAAAGAGGAAGGGGAAAACCCTTAGTTATTCGTTTTAAAAACTTTCGTTTGTCTTTTCCTCCCCATTGTCATTTGTTTTTTATTTTAAAATAACACCTTTTGTTAACCAAAAATAAATTTTTTTTTTTAAAATTTAAATCCATATTTTTTGGCATGAGGGAAGGAATTTGGATGAATCGAATTTGACCGGGTAAGACCACATAAAAAAAAAAATTTCCCAAGAAAAAAACAAGAATTCGATTTTGTGTTTGAGTGTTTTTTGGGTTGAAAACGCACCCCCGACTTATTGTTTATCAAAATTCACCCCCCGAACCCAACCAGTCTAAGGGGTTTACAAAGGGCCATAAACCCGATTTACCACGTTTTTCCCAAATTTGAGGACTTTAAATTTAGAAAAACAAGTTGATTTAGTCAAGAAAGCAAGTAGAGAGTTCGGTTTAAGAAAAGTGGGGTTTAAAGGGTTTTCTTTTAATTTAATTTTCCCTTTACTTTTAAATATGAAAAACCCCATGTCTTTCCCCAAAAAAGATTTTTGACAATCAAATTTTTCTTTGGGCCAGGCTTCAAGGGAATCATTGTTTAAAAGGGATGGGGTCCCTTTTCAATCAAACATCGAAAAAGAACCTCTTGATCTTTGCCCAGAAATAGATGAAATAAGATATTGGGTGATTTTTATTCAAGACAGGGGTGGATATCATTGTTTGTAAAATAAGTTTTGTTCTAATTTGATTTCCAATCAGATAATATAAATTTACTAATGAAATAATTTAAAATCACAGTTTGGCTGCAATAAGACTACTGGTTGAGTTTTAAATGATCCCTTATCAGAGATTTCTCTCTCTCTTTTATTTCCACGTATATCAACGTGGTTTCAGATTCAACATAGTTTGAGTGACTTAGTTCGGCAACACCAAATCTAAAGCTTTTGCTTTGGCAGTAAAGATAGATGCATTATCAGATATCCTTATTTAGTAGTTTCAATTTTGCTGTAAAATGATTTTCAAAGACTGCTACACCAACACTGGAGTCTTTGAATCGCCGGTGTAAATGTTTCACCTTTTAGAATCAGATTAAGTATCATGTTAAACAGGAGCACTCAAAGTGAGATATTGAATAATGTGGCAGCAGTTGTATGCATGACGAGGAGTATAATCTATCAAAGAGACGTGACCGGGTGTTGTTGGATTTAGACAGTTTTCATTGTTTTCCAGTTCTCTTTCGAATTTGATTCTTCTGACATTCACATTGTTATCGCTATTGATTTCTATCACGAATATATTCAATCGTTTGTTAGCTAATCCAGTGACGTAATATTCAGAAAACTTATTTATCTGAATTTATCTAAAAGGTTTTTTTTTTCAAGATTATTCTGGCAAAGCAAACGGGATGAGGAAAAAATCTGAAAATTGGCACAAAAGTTTTTTTGTTTTGTTTTTGGATTTGTGTACTAATATTTTTTGTATATCTAAATCATATAGTACAAAAAATTTTATATGTGTTTATATGTGTTACACGTATTTTACTAGGGAATTAGAATATGTATTATCATATGAATTGCCGTATGAGAACTAATGATAAACGACACAATAAAGAAAAGTATAGATATAATAACGCACGCTGAATTACTTAAATAGAATAGTTATCTTATGGTGATGAGTAAAATAAAAAAAACAGAACAGTTATGATTATACAATGATGTACAAAAATAATGATTTTTATCTGTCGTCGTTTATTTTTTGTTGTTTATTCTTTTCCTTTCTTTTTCTTTTATTTTTGTTCGAAGTGTTTAAGTAAATATTTGAATTTAAATTGCGTCGTTCCTTCTAAGAGTACTTATTTAGTCAATATTATCATGCAATGTCTGTTGTAAATTAATTACAGCAAACATTGAGTACAAAACCTTTGTTCCTAATTGGCATGAATATTTGTCTCTTGATAACAGCGCAGCAGTGTCTTTGTTGATAAATATTTAACAATATAAGACCTTTGTTATATATCATTAATTGAGTATTGACGTGTACTTAAGAAAGCATGAAAAAATAACGAGATATAATCTCGAACAATTAAGTGTACCAAGATCTATTTCTTGACACATCATTTTTTGTAGTTACACATTGTGCCAAATTGATTTTCATTATAAAAATTTTAATTGGAGGCACCGTTGGATAATAAATTAATTAACTATTATTTTTTATTTTGCTTCATCAAAACATTCTATGCCAACAAATGAAATGACATTTATTAAGAATCAATTCTATCAGAGGTGGCAATATAAGGCCAAATTATCAAATAATCTTTGTTTGTTATCCGTAGGAAATATATATCAAAATTAAATTTAATACTTATTATTTCAATAAAGTATTGGTTTTCACTTTATTGGCACAAAATTATTGTATAATCAACAATGCAAACGCTGATTATGATATATCGTTTATAATTGTTTTGAATTCGTTACAGTTGAATGATAGCTTATTTTTGTTAAGAACTCATCTATGTTTTTTTCGCGACACACATTATGTTAAGAAATGTTCATAAACGTCTTCAAAATTAAAGAAATAATAGGATATAAGATTAACATTTTCCTAATTAAAAGAGCAAAGGAAAGCCAGTCGTGGTTGTCTGAAAAAATCTAATAGGGGAAATTGCTCTGTTTGGTACGTTCAATACCTTATGCCCAAATTGACCATAATATTGATTATGGTCATCATAAAATCAAAGAGGAACTTTAAAGAAAATAAGCTGCCCAGTTAAAAATACCGTCAACAAATTAACATAATTATTTTTTAAATTTTTTGAAAAAAAAAAATCATTCTTCTTTCCAGAGGTATGCACGTCCTCAAGGTAATAAAACTTTCGTCTAAGTTCTGTCTGGAATCTTAAGAATTCCATTGGTCAGTGTGCAGTCTGAGCTAGTTTTTGATTAATCACATACCTGGGATCTGAGTTTGAGCTTAGAAAAAGCTATTTATAACCTAAGGTTATGAAAAGAGCTTGAGACAAGTATCGCTGTTCAAAAAAGAAAATTTAGTACATAATTGGTGGTTGTATATATTTGCCGAATATGTTCCATACGTTAATTGAATATGCTTTGTTCATTCAATTATAAAAAATTAATTTAATCATATTCAGTTCTGTTTTACAATTGATATAATTGAGAGTTATGTACGATTTTGATAATTACTTAATGATTATTGATTATCAACATGAATATAAAACATCGAAACTGAGCGAAACACAAATATTTTGGCCTAAATTCTACAGACAAAAGTGATATATAAAGTTATGAAACAGTAATGATCAAATTACTCCTCTGCTGTTGAACAGTGTAAAAAGTAGAAACAACGTTTTACAAAAATGTATTTAACCAAGCTTTATTTCATGTGCCTTGTTTTCATGCATAATGATGCCAAAAACGTTTTCTTCGGAGTACCAGAAGTTTTTTTAAAATTTTTGCCCGTCTATCCATTGCGCAAAATGTGACACCAACCTTGCATTGCTCCATCTATGCGTCTTTGATTGTTGCGGAGCACCTGTTTGAAAAAACAATTGTTCAGCCCAACCAGCCTAACAGGTATGATGATAAACGATGTTTTCTGAGTACAGAGGCACCTCCGAGGTTTGTCGATGTTACTGAGGACACAATTGTCACCTAATATTTTGAGCCCAACCAATTGGAGGTACTACCTTTTGATTTTTAAAACTTTTTTCTTTTAAGCAAGGGGTTAAACAAAATTTGCAAACATAATTCACAACCATTACCTCATTCATGCAGGGTTATGGCATCACAGGGAAAAGGCATTTGTCAAATAAAAAACTTCAAAGAATTGACAATGGTTTGAAGTTATTAGTATTGTTTTTTGTTTGTTTTGAACGTTATCTGTAAATTTTTCGAAACCATTTGTAGCTTAATACAAATATACAAAATTTTAAAAAAAAAATTCATTGAAGCAAGTAAAAAAACCCGAAATCGCGACCTTTGGTTGAATGTGTTAGACGACGATTTTAAAATTTAAATTTCTTCTACATGTACTTCCTATAATATATAGTATGTTGAATTGTTACAGAACCATCCGTAAAAAGTCATTTTGGAACCACATTCATGACTGGATTTATGTGTAACAGCAATTGTAATAGCAGTGAAGGTATTCCCAATCTGCCTTTGATAGTTCCCCTTGTGCCCGACCACGACAGGTGGTCGGTAAACAATACCTTTACTTGGGGCCAAAAAAATAATACCGAGGAGGAGCATTTACTACTGGAAAAAAAAAACGGTTTTCTAACATCTTAATTATACAACCAGTCTTTTACCAACAGGGACAAACGTTGTTTCTCCATTAGGTATTGAAATATTAACTGACAACCCTGTAGCTGTTTATCTGATTAATCGTGGTTCATCTTCAACTGACGGGACTTTGGAATTACCAACGGAGGCCTTGGGATACATGTACATTGTCGACGCATACAATACCTTTGCTCAAGGTGCCGGTCAGATACTTGTAATTGCAGTCTCTAATAATACAGAAGTTACTTTTGAGCTGCCCTCAGGTTATACGGAAACTGTAGTTTTGAACAAATTTGAAACCTATGAATTCCTAGAAGGTAACTTAGATCGACTTGCGGGAACTATTGTATCATCCAACAATCCAGTTTAACAGTTTCAAACCCAGGTCCATGGGTCCTGTGTTAACATTCCTGATGTAACAGGTTGGATATTTGCAGGTGAATCATATTTTTCTTAAACAACCATTTCCGCCTTGTAAGCGCCCTTGGGTCTGTGTTCGCTTCAGTGTCCTATCCCTACCCAAAGGGGACTGAATTCCTCTTTCGGAGTCGTTTGTTCCCTATAATGGAACTATTGTTACTGTATCAGACATAAATGGGACTGAGATTAGGAGATTTCGGTAAGCAAACAAGATACAATATTTAGAGTTTATATATTTCATCAGGAATCTATATCTATAACTTCAAATAAGAACGTCCTTTCGTGACACAGTACGGGCATGGAGGTCAAAATGTCTTTGGCGATCCGTCCATTACAATCGTTTCTGCTGTGAAGCAATATGTTAGCCGATGTACTTTTGCAATTCCACCATTATTCATTAGTCCGGCTGTCGTGTCTGTAACAATTCGAGCTACATATGAATTGGCTGATTTGCATCTGAATGGTTTATCTGCTGTAATCACTGACTCAACCAGTATTTTGGTCCCAAATGAAGGAGTCTTTAACGTCGTGTACATTGAGATTATCAGTGACGTAACATACGTCCTATATCACGTCGATCCATCCGCTACGTTCGGAGCAATATTGTTCGCAAGAAATGAGGCTGAAGAATTTTCAACCGTACTAGGATTAAATCTTTGAAGTAATGCTATCAAAACGGTCAAACCTATTGAGATACCATGCTAGTGTCTGATGTTACAAAATTTATCAGGCAAGGCTTAGAAAAAAGAAGGGCGAAGCTCTGTCGAGCCTTTTTTTCTTTCGTGGTTAGCCTGATCAATTTTATAATGTCAGACACTTGTTTTGTATTCTATTTATCAGGTTTTTCAATTTTAATATGCGTTTCTTTCTTTAGATTTCAAATGAAATAAAAAGCTGTCAAGGACCACTCTAGTTCATGCCGCGCGCAGTAATATTCCAAGGGTTATATCTATAAGAAATATTTCCGAATGTTTAAGTCAAAATGTAAGGGGGACTTTAATATTTAAAATTTCTGCTTTTTTTCCAAAGTTTATCAGTTAAATATTTTCAAACTTGTAAGAGGTAAAATATTCCATTCCTTTAATTTTTTTCAACATTTAATTAGATAATGATTATTTGAAAAGCTGGGTGTTGGGCTGAAAAAAATAAATTTATCTGGCACGCATTTATAAAAAGAAATCAAGTAATGACCCTGATAAAAAAAATTATAATGGAAAAAAATAATTCGAAACTCCTAAACCCCCAATCTACTGTTAGTTATTACTTATTCTAACTACTTACAATTTTTTTAAAAATTTTTGGTTGCCTTATCAAAAATTCATACCCTTTACAATTGAGCTATTTTAAAAATTTGGGGTTTTAAAAAAAACCCCAAAAAGCAACCTAAATTTTTTTATATAATAAAAAATAGCTTTTGAAAAAAAATTTGAAAATTTTGTCAAATTTTTTTATTCCTAAAGGACACGGTTGAAGTCGATCCGAAGTTCTATATTTCCTTCGGTATTTTAATGAACAAAAATGATTTGGTTTTATACAGTAAGTATGGATAGATATGTATCATTCTCGGATTCCTCGAATCAGAGTTTTGTAAAAGGGGCAAACAATTTATAATCGAAAGCTTACTGTAATAAAAGTGATATCATAAAAATGTTTGTAACTATTTTGTCGGATTAACCGGTCTACAGTTTGTTTACATTTCAGCATCAATCTCTTTGCTTATTGTTGTTTATATCAGATTTGTTTGTTTCATAAACTTTTCATCATAAATTCATATGTGTTGGAGTTCGTTTTTTTAATATGTTTATTAAATTTGTTGTCCTGTTTTGGTTGCTTCCATTTGGTTTTTTATTTAGAAAGGCATCAACACTTAATATACAAGAAATAAATTATGTTGGGCTAAAAGAACTGAACGAACACACAATTTGCATTTACGCTGCGAAAGCATTCTTCGTTTATCTAAAAACCCCATTCAAAATCAACCCAGGCTTTTAAATACATTTTATATATTGCTTAAATGTTAAAGTGCTTTAGAAGTAAGATTTCTGTCTTAAGATAAAAAAAAATCATTAAAATGTTACGTAAACCTTTTTTTTATTTAAATAACACCCGAGGCGCGTGCGCAACCGAGCGATGTAACTTTGTGGAACCTACCGGGACTAAAACATAACCTAGTATATTTTTGCTTGATTGACTGTGTCTTTTTGTATTGGAAATTATCTTTTTCTATCGTCAATGATTACATGATTCGTATGATTCGTGATTTTGCCACTAAAGACAAAAAGAAAATGTCCGGTGTAAAACTGTCAATAAACACTGGGTGTTCTTGTTTGAATTTTAAATCCCTCCGATAATATGGTTAAACAAAACCATCATGATAAGTAAATAAACGTTTTCATGCTTTCGTTTCATACGTTGGTAAATAAACAGACACAAACTTTTTTTGTATTTCATCTTAATCCATATCAGTTTATATGACCATTTATACTCATCGCAATGACATCATTCATCCAGTAAGAAACCCATTTATTAAAAGCACTAGAATGACGGTCTATAAAATTAAACAGATGAGGATGAAGCTTCAATCAAATACGTTGAACATGACATTGACATGTGCGATGGTAATCAAATCATTGCTATAAATATTCTCACTAAAACATTTGGTGCTTAGCCAAAGTTGAGTTTAGCAATTAATTTAACTTCCATACTGAATGTACGCTTTGTAATTTGATCCGAGTCTTTAAACAAATAAAGAATTTACCGGTACTTAATTACGGTCAATTGAAGAAAAAACATTTTTTAAAACAATAAAATGGGATAGTCCGATAATAGGGTAAATCACAAGCTAGCACAAAGTGTTTATTAACGTGTTTGTCGCATTTGTCTAACCGCGAAATTACTGATTCAATTCTTACTTTTGGTCGCTGTGTACGGGTTCGGTTAGAGACACGCTAGCGGGATAACAGTTTTGATTATTTTTACAATTACAACATTTTATATAAATGAATACTTTTGTAATATTTTATTCATTGTAAATATATTATATTTACCCTATTCAACATTTAAAACTAACAACCCGCTTATTTTGGTATTAACGAGTGGAGGTCAATAAAGTTCTAAAGCTGGAGCCTTGGGTGTGATGACTGCAAACGACATTGTATTCCAAATATTTTGTTCTCCACCTCTGATTCTTATGAAAAAGTTAGCAGTTATTTGCAGAGAACAAGTTTATAATGGTACAGAGAAACACCGTGGTTATCTACCCGAAAAAAAAACAACTATTAATTTCTTTTATATTCGTGTAAGCAGTTAAAACATAACTTACATATTTCATTATTTTCTACTCTACAATTGACTACTATATTCTGCCAAAACAAAATAAATTGATAAAAGAACAAGCTTCACCAAACAATCGAACCTACAAAGCAATCAATATCTTATAAGTATCTTATAAAGCGAAAACTCCGAGTATTAAAAATAAAATACTTGATTAAAACATGTAAATGGTTCCACCTCGCCAATATTTAATATTTCTTGCATATCAGACAGTATTATCTTTTGTTTAGACCGGTGCTGTACGACAAATCGTGTGCTTGAAATGACGTTATTGCCACCTTTTTATGAATAAATTGCCTACTTAGAATGACCTCATTTAACCGCTATGAATGAAATTGTAAGTTTATACGCTACTGTTTGAAAATAGTTCGTTATGAGAATATTAGGGTTTTTTTTATTATTTCTGTTCCGAAAATAATTGACTGTAACTGTCGGGTAACTGTTTAGTGGAACAGTTACCCTCGAGCTAGATATTTCTGTATGTAGCCAGTTTAAGATTATAATATTAAACTTCGATTGAAATTAATTTTTAATACTCGTAGACTTGGGACCCAGACAAAACTGTTATATGTAATAGTTATAGTATCTGAAATGAGGTAGTTACGAGGATATAACACTGGCTGGGTCGACTTCAAGGGGTGTTTCTGCTAAAACATGGCGAGGCAGTAAGGCCGAGACAATTTTTTGCAGAAACATCCCGAGATGTCGCCCTGCCAGTGTTATATCCTGTTTACTAACGAGTTTCATATACTATAACTGTTTTATCGCAATGGCATATTTTTTTCTTTTTTTGTAATAGAAATAAATAAATAAATCGTTAGCTACATTACAGTTATTTATGATGAGGCAGTTTTTTTTTCAAGTTACTTTTGCTGCCGCAAAAAAAAAGATTATACACAAGACATCCAATGTTAGAGGCGGATTGTAAACTGACTCAAGATTAAAGGGCTTTTTCAAGTGGAAATAATTCATTCAGCGGATGTACAGTACCTTTTGATTAAATGAGAGTAAATTTCATTTCATTAATTATCTTTGTTTATATTTTTCATTGTATTTATTTATTTTATTTTATTGATTCCATTTTTTGCTACTGGGAATGCCCCATTGGAGCCTCTGTAAAAAAACTGCATTGATATATACAAGATGCGAAAAAAACTGAACCGCTATATAGCCTATAGACCTTTTTACATTACGATCTTTCCATAGCAACGTATGTTGCATTTCGCGCATGCGCATTCTGCGTAGGGCAAAAGCGCAATAACGATAGCATACATTTAGCGCACTTAAAGTCTTTAAAAGGCGTGATTTCAAGTTATGTCACCCAGAAAAAAGAAATTTTGGGATGAATTAAAGCGGTAAGTACTTAAAACGTGAATTGATATTTATAACAGATATACAAAATTAGCGGGACTTATAATTCAACGACCAAAAGTCCTCTGTTCAAGGTATCATTAGGTGACTTTTTCATCAGTAATTTAAATTAAAACAGCAGGGTGTTAAAGATCACATTTTATTACCCATGTATTACATAATATTACACAATTGGTATTCCTTTGAAAGTGGATAGTGTTTAAATTAAACTAAAGTGGATTGGCAAGGCGGTAAGTGTCAAACCGATTGACACGTGACCGGTTGTTATTTTTATTTGCCAGCTACTTAAGAATATCATTCAACCGGGTTGTTTAAGTACCATGACATAGTTAATTACTTAAAATTATGAAAATGATTAATCGTAATTTAAGTAATCTTTATTTATACCAATCTAATCAATGTTTATTGATTTTGTGAAGTGACAAATAGTGTACGTGACGTGCATTTCCATGTGTTACAAGGAACCTGACAAAATATGTGTTATTCCACCACCCATCATATCTTCACAAGAGTTTGAAACATTATATTTAAATATAGTACCGGTATGTGAATTAAAGACTTAAAAAAATCTGTATGTCATCTAAGTCAAGTTGGATAAAGGATATTCTTACATCTTAGACAGGACTATCTACCGTTTACACCGGTGCTAGAAAACTCTGTCTTACATCCCCCCCCGTGTAAGACAAGTCGCGGGCTTTAAATGACGTCATTGACGCGCGCCTTTTATGAATGAATCGCGGTCTTAAGATGACGTCATTTTTCCGTTATGAATGAAGTTGTATGTTCATACGCTACTATAAGAAAAAAGAGCGTAATGAGAATATAAGTTTTCATAATTTCTGTTCCGAAAATGATTGACATGTAATATGCAAGAAAAAGCATCAAACACCGGCTGTCGGTACAGACAGAAATATCTAGTTTTCAACAACAATTAAATTGACTTCTTTATTTGCTAATATATATATTTCCAAATTTTTTAACATCTATAATCTCAATGTCAAGTCAGTGATCGTAAGGGGGAATTCGTAAACAATCGTCTTTTCCATGCCTTTTTTGTAAGTTTGAATATAGAAATCAACTCCAGTTTCAATTTAAAAATGTAATTATTTTATTTGAAAAATATACAACGTTTCGACTCAAAAGTCTTCATCAGGTATAATTTGTTAACAGGAAATGACGTCAACGTCATATGACATCAAGGACAACGACGTCAAAGTGTAATACATAATTTGGCGTATAAATGTTAAATATAGGATCTTAATAAAAGATACAAAACACTGGTGAAGATGCAGTAAAAAGCAATGTAAAATTAGAAAACCAGCATAAACTACATATTGACATGAAATTAGTTTTAAGTTATATTAAGCAAAAAATAGAAAATACAATTTTTTTTATAAAAAAAAATATTAAAATGAAGAATTATAATCTACAAAATTAATAAAGTATTTTGGAATTCATGCCATCAGGAATAATTGTGCCTAGCTTATACATCCATGGAGTTTCTTTTAATAATCTTTGCCAATTATTCTTTACTTTATCGATTGGCATGAATGAAAAATCTTTGATAGAATGCCCTTCAGAATTAAAATGTTCACTACAGATACATTGGTAATATTGTCAGGAAAGTGTTTAATATCAAATTTGTGACTATTCATTCTTTGACTACATTTCTGCTGAGTTTGACCAACATACTGTTTTTTACATTTTTTACAAGTTATAAGATAAATGACATCTGAAGATATACATGAAAAATCACGTTTTATAGCAAATTCTTTAGGTATAGTAGTACTTGAAAAATTATTAGATTCAACAATATTATTACAATGAGTACAACGAGGTCGACAGCATTTAGATACTGAACCAACCATGAATTTGGCATTTAAATGAGTATGAACTAAATTGTCTTGTAAATTTCTCGGTCTCTTATAAGCAACAATTGGTTTGTATTTGTATAATTAACGTACACTTTCATTTGGAGAAAATTTCAATAGGCTCCAATATTGGTTAATTATTTTACCTATATTAGGTAAAGATGGATTAAATGTACACACAAAGGGGAAAATATTTTCACGTTCTTCTGATTTGTCTTTTAATTTTAATGTATCCTCCCTCGATAAAGTTGATGCTCTGGTAATTGTGTCTGTAATGATATTTTCTGGATAATTTCTGGCACGGAAATAACCTCGTAGTTTGTCACAGTCTTTTTCAAATATGTTGTTATTCGATGTAATTCGTCTGTATCGTTTAGCCTGGCTAAATGGAATACCTTTCGTACATGAAGAAAATTCAATATATTGATGGGCATTTGTTATTTTTTCATGGACACTAGTTTCAATTTCACAGTTACCTTTCTTTTCCAAATTTACGTCTGCATTTGTTTTTGAGTAGTTATAAGTAAATTTAATAGTGTTGTGATAGTTGTTAATTTCATTAAAAAATGTAATAAGCTCCTCTTCACTGTGGTCCCAAATGAAAAAAAAATCATCAAGAAATCGCAGCCATATTGAGGGTTTTCTTTCACATGTATTTAAAAAGTCCATTTCAAATTTTCCTATAAATAATGAAGGATAAGATGGTGCATTTTTAGTGCCCATAGCTGTTCCTAAATTATGTATATAGTTATCATCACCAAACTGGAAGTTGTTTTTTTTTGTAAGCACTATTTCAATAAGATGTAAAATGTCTTTAACTGAATGTTGTTGTCCTGTTCTCTGATTAAGGTAGTACTGACATGCTTTGATTCCATCATTATGAGGTATATTACTGTATAAAGATGATACATCCATTGTTACTAAGAATGATTCTGTTGAAATATTTGTTATGTTTTGTAGTTTTCTGATAAAATCTGTAGTATCCTTGACATATGAGGGTAATGATTCCATGTGTGGTTTGAGTATATTATCGACATACGATGATTTGTTTCTGTTAATGAACCGCATCCAGATACTATTGGACTTCCAGGGTAACCGAGTGGTAGATCAGAATTGAATTGTTTATGGATTTTAGGTAGAATATAAAAAGCCGAAACTCTATTATCACTATCAGGAACCAAAGATTCTTTAATAGAGTAACTTATATTATCTATTTGATAAATTTCCTCATAGATTTCTTTTTTAAATTGTTCAGTTGGATTATTTTCAAGTTTCTTATAATATTGGTCGTTTTCAAGCTGTCGGTGCACTTCTTTTTTGCCTTTTTTGGGCAATCTCGGCCACAAAGCTATGAAGGCATCTTTTGTGTTTCTGTTAAAAGCTTTTTTATATGATTTTCTAATTTTTACCTTAAACAAACTCGGATTTGTCTATGAATTTTTACTTCATTTTTATGTTGGGCATGGCCTTTTTGCCCTACGCAAATTGCGCATGCGCGAAAAAATACTACTTCCGGTCATTGTTTCATAGCAACGGACCGCGTCGTAAAAAGGTCTATATGAATCAATGAAAAAAAAACTGTACTTCTATATATCAATACAGTTTTCAAATGCTCATTGAAGTGTACTGAGTATAATGGGTTGGTAAGAACAAAGTAAAAGTTTCAAACCATGCGATAATGTTATTTTGTCTTCAATGAGAATTGTCAGTAGGAATGAAATCCGATCTTTTGAACAAGAAGACAAGTATTCTATTGTATTGTTTTAATTTGACATAAATTGAATCGCAAAAAGACTATTGTTTTATTTTTTTTTGTTTGACACACGAAATGATATCGCATATTTAGTTTGGAAATTTACTAATAAAAATTGGATATTTTTTACTATTAGGTACAAAAAATTTATTGTTTATTAATATATATGTTATGTATATTGACTTTTACATACCTATTGTAGATATATGTTTATAAAGAACTTTGTGAAATCATTTTACGTAAAAGCTCGTATTTAATTAGGAAATAGATATCAATATTAAATAATAACTGTATTTAATCATAAATCTAACTTATTTGTTGTCAAAACACCTCAAAAATACATAACATGTTTTTAGGTGTTTTTTTTTGAAGAATTAGTTTTATTCTGAAAACATTATTTTATTACAGTATTAAGTTTATTCTAATATCTTTTACATTTTTATTATGTATAATTATGTACAATTATGTTTAAAACGTATGAGCCGCGTCACGGCAAAACGAACATAGTGCGTTTGCGACCAGTATGGATCCAGACCAGCCAGATCAGGATCCATGCTGTTCGCAATCAGTTTCTCTACTTGTTAAACGGTTAGTAAGCGAACGGCATCGATCCTGATCAGACTGCGCGGATGTAGTGACACGGCTCAATATCAAAATGCATAACAATTTAAATTATTTAAGAATATAGTTCCTTTATTATTAAACTACAAAGGTAAGTCAGAATTTATTTTGTATCCATAATCATTTTTTTTATAAATTTATTTTTTCAATTTATTATTTTTACTCTAAAGTCTTACCTGTCACACATATATTTTTTTTAAGTTTTAGAAATCTATACACATATCTGCGTCGTATTAACATAATATCTTTTTTAACCAGTCGATGGCAAGAAATTGTATCACCCCACTCCCGCACCTCAATTAAACGAAAAAAGAAAGGAAATCAATATTGAATGGATATCATAAAATTTGATGCTAATAAGTGTAACGTTTTAATGAAAGGTAGACGAAAGACTAAATCAACATTTCAAGTTTCACTTTCTTAAAGGCGTATGCTCAGTAACACGCCTGCTCAACGCACACTTGCTTCAAATCAGGTTTGTGATTTACAGTGATGTTAGCGTGCACAAAAATTATGAAAAACCAGGGTAGGTTGTGTTGTTCTATTTTGTTTGGTGTTCAGGTGTGCGCATGGCGCTTCAGTTGTGCGTCTTTTCATATCTTAGTAAGTAGGATGGTTGCATGTGTTAAAAACGTATTTCACCTTAAAAAGTCATTCCATATCATATGATGTGTGAACAATCATTTGTTCCATGAATCCACGCACGCATTTCTCTACTTAATCCGCTAATACAATGTATATATATATATATATATAGACTTCTGAGCCTCAGTAAGCTCATTATTTTATAAAATTGATGTGAGAAACGTTACTTTATCCACACTGAACCTGGCCTCATATACACGGTAACTTTCTTCAAATATCAATACCAAGTCCATTATCCTACGTTTTATGGTTTTCGAGAACATTGTTTAAATTATGTGAAAATTGCAAATGCAGCTTTAATAATTCACACGAGGCGATATAATTTGTACCAAAATTACTAAAAATAAGCTTTCTTCCTACATTGAAAACACAAAATCAACGATAACATTGACGTCTTTTATCGTAGAAGGTCATATAAAATGAGTAAAATGTTCTTTGCAGTTGTATAGTAAGTAAAACGAGCAGTTTCTAGATAGTACGTCGAGAAAACAACATAGTAAGTTTCACGCATGATTTCTAATATTAACATATACATAGAAAGGAAATAAATATTTATTTGAAAAGAGTTAAGAATCCCGATCAAAAATTTTCTTTTATTTCGAAATAATGAATGCCTAATCACTTGTTTTTATAACATATGTAATTATCGGAACATGTTTAAGGACACCGTTGTTGCGAATTATTCCTTAGATTTATCTCTTTCATTTCTACATTAAGTTTACGCTACATACAATTTTTCTTAGTCCACAAGCTTTTATATTTACAATTAGATTTTGTTTTCGATTTCATCAGAAGTAAAAACGGAAAAACAGAAAGGTATGTAAAAATCTTGAAAAAGGTGTGTCCTTTGGAAGGATTGCTCACGAAAAAAATACATGAAAAGTGCAAGGAAACCGAAAGACCAGAAGTTAACGAACACGACTTAAGTAGCTTAAAGTATTGGTAAGTATTTATTTGACAAATAACAGTCAATGAAGGCATTTTGTGTTTTATTTCTGTTTCTTTAAAATAACGAAGTTGACGGGGTTTTAATTAAGTTTTAAATCTCTACAATAAAGTTAACATATTTTATATTGTTTTCTATTATATGTGCAAAGCATGAGGACAAGGGTCATAATGTCAGCCCGGGTTATGGAATAAGAGAATCCACATTTGTAATGTCCAGTGAAAGTTTTGCAGCAAACTGTTTTACAGCAAAGCTAACATAGCCCGACACAGATATTCGTTTGATAACGTAGACATATATTGAAGTATGAATTGTGTATATTGTATGATTTGTCCGCATTTATAACCAAAGACGTAAGATTAAACTTGTTCCTTAAAGAGGCATAAATTTATTTTGACAAAACGACAGAATACACAGGATTTGTTTTGTCTTCAAGTAATAGCAATCAAATACCGTTGATTACTTAAAATGATTCTAAAATAAGTTTTATAGCTCTATATAGAGTAATTATCTATTTTGTAACGTTGCAGGTGTTATGAACACAAGAAAGAGGGCAGTTCGTCTGCAATTGTGAAAGCTGCTTCACCATTGACGCCGGCTTGCTTGTTCACCAGGAATTTACATGGGTCGGCAGCATAAACAAGAGTTACCTGCGATATGAACATTCACTGCAAGAAACAATTTAAAGATGACGTGGTTATGCACAATTAGGGGAGGAACTACACATAAACCTGTAGTCGCCCCTCCTCGCATGACCGCGTGGTATTCAAATTGTTTTATTGTGTAAATGCTCATGTGTATGCGGCCCGGCCATTCTCCTTTTTTAAAAACCCCCCAAGTCCCACCCCTTTCTTATTTATAGAAAATTTTTAAATGAAAGGGGAAAATTTGAATGACTTCTTTTTTTAAAGGCCCAGTTTTTAAAAGCTTTGCGACTGCGAGCATCGAAGTTGCGTTGTAAAAAAACAAAAATCCAAGGGCCCAAAAAATTCCCCCAAAATTTGTGTAAAGGGTTTTAATGGAAACGCCGCAAATTGCAAGAAAAAACCATCTTTTTTAACATGCTCAAAAACCTGGGTGCGAATTAAATTTTGTCGCAAAGAGGGCGCAACACGTTCCCCAAAAATGGGGGTCGCAGCAAAGGTTTTCCGACGTTTGGGGTATCAAGTCGGGGAAGTGTTTTTAAAACCCAATTAAATTTCCGACTTTTCGCCCAAAAAAGACGGCGACTTAAAGCCGTAATGCGGCGAATTCCTTTCGCGAACCTTTGCTGCAACTTATTGGCTATCAGTCGGCAATGACAGAACACAGTTCTGAGAATGCGCAGACCAATCCTTCTGCATTCAGTAGCTCCGCCTCTGTTTATCGATTTTAACAGGTTCATTTTACCTCGGTTGCTTCAGCAGTTCACATCGAAATGGTTCGAAAAGGCGGAAAAGCAAAGAAAAAAAAACACCTCAAGATCCTGAAATTCAAGAGACAATGGGCTTAACCACTGAAGAACGTCTTGAAGAACGTCCTAGTCATGACGAGCCTGATGATTCAGACAAAGATAGTGTCATGTCTGTTGGAGAAACCCAATAATGCCCAAAACATGATGAAAATGTCAAAGAATCAGACAACTAGTAGATAAATGTCTGATTTCTGCATTTTACAACATAAATACGCCGATAAGTCGCTGATCTGAAAGAAACGGATCGCCGATCATTCGCTGACTAGTCGCAGAACATTTATAACAAATCTCTGACCGACCGCCGTCTCTGAGCCGAATTGACGAATCGCCGAGAAATCACAGACTAGTTCCAACTGAAACTTCAGTCGCCGACAAATCAGTCCCAATGAAGTCGCATCGCAGTCGCATCTCTGTGTAACCGTAGCTTAAATGCATTCATATCAACTAATACATTTCGAAGTTATGCTAAAATGTTACACTATGCATTGTAACCAAATTACAAAGGTAGTTTAATTTAGACGCACACCTTAACACCACGCACACACCTTCAGCACTGGACAAAAGAATTAAATATATGTTGATGTATTTTCTCGCTGACACTGATACTTTAATAGAAGTTGTTTGCAGTCCATACAAGTAAAATTTGGACCAAAATTAAGAGGTCACATGACTCTGATGTTTACATGTAAAATGACAAGATGCACACTGTTTTCAGTAAACTTGTCGCAGAATTTGGCATTTTACTCCCTTAAAATATATTCAATTGAGTTGAAATAGTAAATACACGTAATAATATCTAGGTCGAATAACGGTTTTTTCAGTTTTGAAAATATTTTATAAAAATGATTTATATATTCAAAAATGAAATAAGATTTAGCTCAACACAGGAGCATCGGAAATTGAACACCTGGTTAATAGGAAAGCACCGATGATGTTAAAGGTGTGCGTTGAACAGGCGTGCTACATATTTAACGTGTATTTGCCTATAATACTCATATTTTTCAAATTAATTAAAAGCAATAGAAATATACCATCTGTATATTCTTATTAAATACTGTTAGAAAAATATTGTAAAGTGATTTATCATGAAAACATACATGATGAATAAAATATTTTGTTCTAGAACACTCTATCATCTGCTATATATTATATATGTCATATCATATACAGGAATGTTTTATCGGGTCATGTACGCAACACGTATCAATATCGTCCATTATTTATTGAACTCGTTGAATAAAAACGATATTATTCATCTTTTCAATCAATTAGGTATTAAATCTTCACTTATATAAATGACAATATTCATATCATAATATTTAATGAGATAATCTATTTACAATATGGTAAAATATGCAAGAAAATATATCTAACATGTGTTTGCAGTCTGACCGGAATAGCCGTACATTAAATACCCGCCCATGGCCGGCAACTTGACAAGCCTTGTCCAGATCATGACACTTACATGTATTACCATATAGACTAAATATCACATCATTGTAAATAACATACACCCGAGAAACGTTATTTTTACCGAGGCGTGATTGTTCCGAACATATCTATATGTATATAGATACATGTATTTGAAATTGTAAATCTTCGCCAACTTTTTATGAATGTCTCTACCACTCTTGAGCAATGCGATGTTTAATTCGCGTCAATATGTAGTGCAAATAGATCAACAACTAGGCTCCTTTTAATAATATGTACATGGTGTTTAATAAAATTGATACAATTTTGAAATTTAGTAGCGTTAATATTATAAAACATAGGCATACAATTTAAAATAGTAATAATTTAGAGGCTTTAAAGTTTTGTTTGATATATTACATACCATACTTGAATAAGGAATGCTGTCAACGACAAAGGTAATTGCATTGCTTCTAACTCACAAAGCTGTAAATTTAAGTCCAGCTATAATAGGCTAGTTGTGTGTGTTATTATTTAACAAATTAATTCATTCTTTCATAACATAATTTGTTCAACCTTTATTATTCCAGTTGTGTCATATACATAATTCGCAAACATGGATCATTAATCATACAACAATTTGAATGGAATTCAAGATTTACACCGTTCCATTCTCTGCCTACCCAAGGGTACATTATGCATGCAAACACTTGGAACCACTTCTACGTAGGTATAATGATCTTACCAATGAGATCCAACTAGAAAAATGGACTACCCCAATCGAGATGCCTTTCAAAGATCGCATGAACAAACAGACGTTCCAGCTATGTCTACAATCCTTGGACGGTGATCGAGATATTGATATCAGAAATGTAACAAAACAAAACCATTTACATGATTGCATTACAGAAAAATGCGCTACTGTTAAAGAGCTTTCACAAAAAAGATGTCTCCAAAAATCTTTTGTTGTTATTGTTGCTTCTGATATGAATGAAGATGACATACCAGAGGGCAAGAACGTGAAGCTTATCTGCTTGAGAGGCAGTGATAATCAAAAAGCCACTAAAGAAATGCAGATTGTTTCCAAAGAACAAGTTTACAAAACAGTTAGCGAATTAATGGAATTGAATTTGTACAAAGCCCCAGAAATGAAGAATAAATGTGAATGTCTGTTGCATATTTTGGACGCCATATTTCATGTCGATAAAGATAAACAGAAAGGTATTTGTGACACTGATGTCGGCATTAAGTTTTCTTGTTTTTTAAGAAAGTATGTTTTTACCAGACAATGAAGAATAAAGTATTTTAGTAGCTACATGTAATTAATTATTTTCTTTGAGATAACTTTACAATATGAAGTTGTCTATTTTTATGTATATATCTATTTTTTCTTTTTATTATATAATTATGTTTTCATTTTTCTATTTATTTATTCATTTTTTTAACAAAATAAAAGTCATCTGCCAGTATTGTTTTCTGATATAAAAGCAAAAATTATATTTTATGTTGATTTTTTGTGATTATATTTATTATGAGAAGAATGTATCATTTTCCGGAGAGTAAAAAATAGAGAAAAATGAGCTATGGTAAATAAAACTTGCAAGCAATTATTTTTTCCAGTGTCATCTCTTAAACGTTCGAAGTCTGAAGACAACATGATATGCAGAAGTATGTACATTTTGTTTTTGCAAGTGTAATTGCATAAAATATAGCAATCATTTTTGTATGAGGTTTTAATAATTTAACTTTGTTGTTGTTTTTTCATCAATGTGCTACTTATTCTTTTGGTTTTGCTGCATTACGTGATTTATTATTTTAAAGAGAAACGAAAATATAAACTTTTAACCCTTAGCATGTAGTTGCTGACCTTTATTTCAGCGGATGAATCAACCAGCGACCTTATTCTAGAGCGATCTACATCATATATGGAGAAGAGTATATCTGGTATGCTATTACAATGTAAAATGATTATTAGTGTATTTTTGCAAACATAGCTTATTTGAGAAACAACTTGTCAACATACTCTTTTTGTATAAATAGACTGTTTTGCCTCAGTCAAAATACTGTTAATTTCAAAAAATGTGGTTTGTCTTTCTGTATGAGTAATTTCTAGATTTACATTAGAAATTATTGTCCCCGGTCTCGTTATGTTTTAATTACATGTATTTCAAAATAAACACTGACGATTCATTAATTGCATTATATATTTACCAGAAGGTACTGAAAGAGGGGAACTATATACAAAAACATTTATAAAGAAACTGCGGGACGATTTAAACAAATCAAAGCAGAAACAAAAGGATAAGAAAGGACACATTTTGAAGCAGTTGCCGGTAACTCGTGATAAGAATTGTTTATTGGATGAAGGTAATTTTTAAAATTTAAATAGAAGTTCCCACTTACTGATGAGCTTATTTCGTTAACCTCCCTTCAAATGCTAGTTGAAGATAGAAATATATCCGTTACCTTACTACCTTACACATATCTGAAAGTTTAACGAACGGACAAACTAAATGATCATTTAATCTAAAATCAAAAACAAAATCAGGCGTAGGTTATCATGTTCAATACAAACAATTCCTCATGAGTGGAACTTGAAAATAACTCCTGAATTAAGATATCGTGTAGAAAATTCATTTACTAATCAAAATATGTTAAAGACAATATGGATGCATGGTACCATTTTTAATGAAATACATGTAGTTCTATATAATCTCAATATTTTAAACAGCAAGTTTGCACCTATAAATCTCTAATTCATACCATGTAATTTTAGAGCTTATTCAGAAAATAGAGCGCCTCTCTGATGAAATGCTTGGAATGTTTAGCCGAAGTTCTGTTCCAAAAAATGAAAGGCCACAGCTGGGAGTGCTTCAGGGCGGGCAGATCAGCAAACAGGTAGCTTTCCAGACCTGAATGGTTTAAACATTATAGAAATTCATATAGAACAATGAATGGAGAATAATCAACTCATTAAATTTATTCATATTATCAATATTTGCATTTTCAACAGGTTTGGGCTAAACATTTATATTATCGTGTCGTACGATTTAATTTAATTCCAAAGCGAGTTTATTACAATGATTTTTGAAGTCAATTTCCTTTGAGAATAACTTGTATGCATAAATTTAAATAGATTTTCACCAGAATTATAGACTATAAGAAACATATTATACGTACCTGTAGCTATACTCGTTTACACATGATATACGAAAACGTCACCTGTATTTCAACGTGTTTTTTTTACATTTTACTCTGAATGTGTTTCTTTTAAAACCTTTTACTGCTTTCAGTTGAAGAAAGATCTTCACAACATAAGTCCGTCCATAAGGAGTTGCGGATACCGCGGTTGCACGTTAGTCATTTTTGTAGATAAAGATTGCGATCCGCAGAATTTAAAAACTAGCCTGAAAAACCTGCTTCTGAGGGATCACAATATCGTATCTTTTTCCGTAGAACCGTTGAATATCAAAGAATTTTGTAAGGTTGGGTCAGAAGGTCAAGCAATTTTTGGTAATGGCATACCCAGGTATGGAACTTTAGGTGGATTTGGTTATTCTAAGTCATGCAGTAGTAAAGGAAGCAAAACAATCGGGTTAGTGTCTCGACATGTCTTTAACATTGGTAACTGTCCTGCAACCTGTGCACTCATCCATTCTGAAGGGAAAACAACAGAAGCATCTGTTGATATTGATAAATCATTTGCTGATAATCACGAAATTGTCTTAGATATTGCGGCAATTTCCTTCAAGGAGGATAAATCTAAATTCGACACAACATATAAAACATCAGAAAACAAAAGTGCAAAAGGTGTTTTAACTACATACACCACGGAACAAATGAAGGGGCTTCCAGTTCAAATATGTGGAGCGTGGACACCATTAGGACGTGGAACTGTAACAATGCCAAAGATTGAAGGTGTAAGAGATAGATGTATGGATGAAAATTTTATTTTTGTCGAAGATAACATCACTGAAGGAACTGAAGGAAAGGAAAAGGAGGTTTTCTGTAAAGAACTTGATAGTGGCGCAATAGTTTGTACAGACGATCAAGATAATCCAGATAACGTACAGTTAATTTCAATGGTAATTGGGGAAAGCATTCAAAAGAAAGGCTCATATGCAACATTAAAACTAAAAGAAGGAATCAACCAAGTTGAAGAAGAAACCAATTCTACCATTAAACTTTTGTAACTAATCATCAGCATGATAACTTATATTAGTAAAAAACGTATAGAGGATATTGAATGAGTGTACATTAAATTCTAAATTTATTGAACGAGTTTTATACAACGAGTTCAATAATTTAGTATTGAATTTACACGAATATAATATTCTATATATCACATATAAAAAATTAGAACGGTAAAATGTTAAAAAGAGCCATTTTTTTCATTTAAAAATATAATATGATTTTTTTTCAAAACGGCTCATATTAAGTTTTTTTATATATAAGACCAGAACATGTGCTGGGATTTACAAATATACATTTTATTTGGATTTTAAAGGTGTTTTTAGGTCCACACCCCAAGTGTGTATATTTTTATAGACGTTGAAATATGATTTCTTTTTCAAAATGGCTTATATAAAGTTTTATATGATCAGTATATGTGCTGGAATTGACAAATATACATTTTATTTTGATTTTCAAAAGCGTTTTTAGGTCCACATCCCAATTGTGTCTAGATTGTTTGATTATAGAAATATGAGATAATGATGCTTTTTTCTTGACATAGAAAATATGAGAGAATGGTGTTTATTGTGAATCATGAATGTAATGGGATATAGCGACAACGGACGTTGATCGTAAAATTTAGCACAATCAATACTTCATTCCTTGGTAATTGACTGAGCCGAGCCCCAACAGCTGCTGACATGATAACATTTTAAAATCCTATGTGGACTTCATGGGAACCTGCTGGTACATGTTTCACCTGCAGCAAACGTTCCCCATTTTAATTACAGCTTTCGTAATTAGAACATTTGATTATCTCCATGAGTACATTACTTACGAACTAGTAGAAATTAATGCATACGATTTTGTGCCTTTAAGATTCGTTTTATGATATTGAACACAAAAATATTAAGGTATTTGTTTTTTTACCTGTTTAGGTGTTTTTTTAATTTTTTATGTGTTTTTTTATGTTTTATTTTTTTTGTTAATTTCTTATTCTTAACGCGTTGTTCTTGTCGATATTTTACTTGTTGTTGATAAGTTTAAGTTTTTTTTTTTTTTTTTTTTCCTTTACATGACTCCAATTATTATTGTCCAGATTGTTAATTCTATATAATTTTGTTTTTACAAAAACTTTATATTTGTGATTACACCATTTTGTAATTCAAGTATGTAATGTTCGATTTTTTATTTTGTTTTTATATATTACAAATTTTGAAATATGTTAAGATCTTACATACCACCTGAATTTGTTCAAATTCAAATTTCTTTATTCACTTCAGACATGAAAATAAACCATGGCATTATGAGGTGAGATTCGAGGCATCAGTAATAGAGTATTTTAGACATAATATTACATAACACCGAATAGCCAATTTACATTTTATCGTTGTCTTCACTTACGAAGACTTTATATGTGTATATTATAATTTGCTACTTGGTATATTAACAACTTATACCAGTAACACCAAAACTTGTGAAAACAAATATCACCTCGATGAGTTGGTTATCAATGGTCATAGCGCGATCGACCCTCTTCCTCTAATCGTGTGTTCGAAAGCTTTTTTCATGATTGTATGAACAAAGAATCAGTTGCCACCCACGGCAAAGACCCTAGTTTCTCTGAATAATTTCAGCGGAAAAATAGATTATATGAGAGACAATTTGTCGATAAACTCATTGAATAGCAATTGTATATTTCAAACTAGTTTGGTTGTACTTGACTAACTATATTAAATTGCTTTCTTGTTTGTTTTTTATATTCTGGAACACACTAGTTTTGCTGATGTATATATAAACATAATATGTAATAGGTCATCGATATTTAATCGTTGTCTTTATTAATAAAGACTTTAGACTTTCACGTGTACATTAAAAGTTGCTCAAGTTAACAGTTCAAACAAATAGTTGTTAGTAAACGTTAAAAGTTATCATTTTTTGCGTTATTTGTTATTTTTTTAATATATACAATTTTAATGTAAATAATTTTGCATATTAATTAAGAGGTGGAAAAATATTTATTATATCCCTTTTACGGGGATGCAAGTTTTAATCTGCTTATACTGTGATACCTATATTGAATACCTCACGCTCATGTTTCTTGCTTGCCTGTTTTTTTATGAAATGTTTGGTATATAAAAAAACCGTAAAACTTTCTTATTTATGTTATATAGAATAGTGTGTAAAGTTGTTTCATTAATAAAACAATATCGTACAATATTTGTTTTGTATCATCAGCAAAAAGAACTATATTTGTTCTGTATAATCAACAATATTACTCTCTATTTGTGTTTTATCAGCAATGTCATTCTGTTTATTTTTATCAGCATTTGTTTTGTATCAGCAAATATATTGTTTTCTATTTGTTTTTGTATCAGATATATCATTCTCTATTTGTT
Organism: Ruditapes philippinarum; assembly: GCF_026571515.1. NCBI lineage: Eukaryota > Metazoa > Mollusca > Bivalvia > Venerida > Veneridae > Ruditapes > Ruditapes philippinarum. The sequence goes on along the minus strand of NW_026861815.1, from coordinate 196,076 downwards.
TTGATGAGATATCATTCTTATATTGTTTTTATTGTTTTTTTTTTAAGAAATATCATTTTTCAATAGTTTTGTATCAGTTTTGTTTTGTTTTGTATGTCATATTTTTATTACAATTTTGTTCTATATCACCTATATTATTCTCCTTTTCTGGTATCAGCAATTTTATATTTGTTTCGTATAATCAGCAATATCATTCTCTATATATTTTTGTCATAGTCTCGTATAAAAAATCATTTTCAACCTATTATTTCTATATGTTCTGTAATTATGCCAAGTTAAGATTACAAAATCAGACGCAATACTTACAAATATGGTGATTGTCACATGTACCGCAAAATCAGTCATTAATTGCAAATAACATGTAAATCATTAGATATACTTGAATCTTGAATCATTTTATTACGTGTCTGAAAATCTTAAAACATTTTTCTCGAGCTTGATTTTCCTGTAGAGTTAACGGAGATCAACAGGTTGCAAAATTTTAAGGTTGCCATCAAAACTCACCTTATGAACAGCATTTATTTACTATGTTTTTACATATTTCGGTTCAGGATTTTAAATTGTTTGCTAATATCTTTTTACAATTTTAGTAATGTGTTTTAAATCCTAGCTGTAAACGGGAGTGTCATTAAATCAAGACTTGACTGTGATATAAATTTTTATGACTTAATTAGTACATTTAAACATGATTATATTTAGGTCTGCCTCTTTATGTTATGCCGCCAATACAAAGGACCACAATGGAAATAAGGGCTTGACCTTTTTGTGTTATCCTTGGTGTTGGTGAGCATGTCATAGTTTTCTCATATGTGATATAGTATTTAATAATGCTCATTCATTTTATCCTATGTTATGTTGTGAACTATGTATATGCTTTCTATGCCGAAATAAATCTATCTATCTCCCTATCTATCTATCTATCTATCTATCTATCTATCTATCTATCTATCTATCTATCTATCTATCTATCTATCTATCTATCTATCTATCTATCTATCTATCTATCTATCTATCTATCTATCTATCTTCTGTCTGTCTGTCTGTCTGTCTGTCTGTCTGTCTGTCTGACATGTATGTCTGTCCGTCCGTCCGTCCACCAACTTTCCCACCTATCTACCTACCTACCTATCTATTTACCTATCTACCTATCTCATCTGGAGACATGAAAGTTTAAATTCAATAAACTCTGAACTTCGTCTATGACATAATGAAAATGACATTAATGTTACATAAATAACTAATTTGTTAATATTAATGTTTGAATTCTATCTTTATTAAATATATATTGTACACACATTGTCTTCTTTTGTTTATTTCGACCGTAAAAAATGGCGATGGACATTGTAAAGTGTTGTAAAGCTACTTAAATTGTCAATCTTTTGTTTTAGGTTAAATTATGAAATCTTGAACTATTTGGGCTCAAATATGATATTCAATATAAAATAAATTATTGACAAATACAGTATACAAATTACTTACATGGTGTTCAATCTATTGAGAGGGAGTTGAAGGCAATCACGAGAATCACGAACAGACCAGCACTCACGATATTCTAAAAAGTAATTTTTCTTGGAATATAGTTAATAGTTAATATTTGAAACTCTACCAATTGGAAGTTTGAGGGAAGGGGCTTTGATTGAACATTTCATTTGTCGACATTTTTATTATCAAAAGATGATTATCAGTTGAATACTAAAATCAAATGATATTGATCTCACAATATGTTTAAAGTCACAATGTCAAATGGTAATCACGTGACTAATACTTGACTTTTAAGAAGCCGACAGGATGCAGGCCTGCACCTGTCTATTTTTTTCCACTTAAGTGTACAAATACTTTTTGCTTGATTTGAGGAATAATTAATAATAGATATAAAATAAGTCATTCGACGGAACAACGGAAAGCAACAATTAGTAACATTGCATCATATTTTAACTGGCAGCCATTTTCTTCCTTGTGTCTCAGATGGTAAAAGAGAAAAATTAAATTACTGCTTAATTAAAGCAACTCAAACCTTTAAATATTACGAAAACATAATATTCCTGAACATACATTCATATTTGTATAAGTTTTAAAAGTAAACTTTATTATGGAAATTAACTCAAACAAAAATTTAACAGAAAACAACTGTTTTTAAAGGGAGAAAACTGGTATAGATATGAGTTTATGACATACCAGGGTTGTCTCTCTTGTAATTAACTGCTTTAATGAAATACAAAATTTCGTATAATGCCTATTATATAACAATCCAATTATTTCCAATTACCCGAATTCAAGCAAAACTTAATGATTATTTCATTGTTAAGGCATCGTTGAGAATACAATTCTTTCAAATTAAAATATGTAAAAGACAAATATGGGTGAATAGTGGCAATTTTGCATCAGTTTTGATAAAAATCGTTCTGTGTAGTTTTTCATATTTATCTTACACGTATGTTACCTATCTTTAGAGACAATTCAGCAAAAGGAGCGCCTCTCTGATCATGATGAAATGCTTGGCATGTTTAACCGAAGTTAAATCCCAGAAAATGAAAGACCACATGTTAGACAGACAAACACATTACTAAACATGTAGTTCCAGATATGAAGTTTGAAAACATAATATAAAGTGATTTTTAACAATACCCGTAAAAACATAATACATTCCAAAAACGACTGGCTATCTGGCTACCAGTGCACTGTCAAACTGAGCCTGTCAGATTGGTTATTGTTATGCCCTACTGATCCAAAAGAGCGTCTTTTTTCAATGTTACTGTAAGTATTGATAAGAATGTAGGTTATTGTATATAAGTGATTAAACGTTTATTCACTTATCTCTTTCACAAAGTTTTCCATGCAAAACAACATTTCCATTAAAAATAAATCAATCTGTTTTATCTATTAATGTAGATTAGTAATTTTAAACTTTACACATTCAATTACATTTGATTCATAAAAGCTCATTTCATCATTTTTCAGTTGAAAAAGATCTTAAAAAGGAAAGTAAATTGATAAGACGTTGGGGATACCGCAGTTGTAATTTAGTAATTTTTGTTGATGATAATTGCGAGTACCGCGAGCAATTTAATGAATTAGCGAGGACGAAAACGTATAATTCCGTAAGAGCCTTTAAAATATCAAATAGATCTTTAGTAAGGTTTGGGTCAACAGCGTGACAATTTTTGATGACATGAGGCGTAGTGTAGACAGTGGTGGAATTCGGTCGGTTGATCTCATCACACAGTGTCCAATAAAAATAAACCAATCGGGTTAGTGGTCCCCTCCCCGGGAAAAACCAATGCGATTTTTTCCCATTGATAGAAAGTTTTTTTTGTTTTCTGCAAACCAGTAGCAGTACATCCATTTAAGAGAAAAAACAACAACAAGCATTTGTTGATATTGATAACTTATTTGCTGATATAATAAATCCCAAAACTGTTACAATGCCAAAGATTGAAGGTGTTAGAGATAAATGTATGGATGACAATTATATTTTGTCTAAGATAATGTTAGTGAAATAAAGTAGGAGAGGTTTTCTGTAAAGAACTCGATAGTGGCGCAATATATTGTAGAGACGATCACGATAATCCAGATAACGTACAGTTAATTTCAATGGTACCTGGGGAAAACATTAAAAAGAAAGGTTCATAAGCAAAACACTGAAACTAAAAGAAGGAATCAACCAAGTTGAAGAAGAAACCAAGTCTACCATTGAACTTTGGTAACTGAACATCAGCATGAGAACTTTTATCCGAAGAAACAATGAGAGAATAATGTTTACTGTTTGATAGTAGAATTTAGAAACAAAAAATATGAGGAAATTGAGTTTATTGTCTGATAGCAGAACTTGACGATAATGATGCCTCTTTCTTGATTTAGAATTTTGATAAAGAAAATTTGAGAGTATGGTGTTGATTGCTTAATTTATTCACTAAGCATGATCATCTTTTAGTTTTTCAGTCAAAATTTGAAACAACGAATGTGAAATCTTAACATAATCAATACTTCATTCCTTGGTAATTGACTGAGCCAAGCCCCAACAGCTGTTGACATGAATAACATTTGTAACTCCTCTGTTCAGAAATGTTGGTAAACTTTACGACATAATTGTTGTGTGCACATGTTTTTGGTGTTTTTAGTTTCTTCTACATGTTCTATTTGACCTTTTTCAATTTGGGTGCCAGTATGATCAGATATGGTGCCTGCTTTTAAAATTTGACTTTATATATTTTGTTTTTGATATGCAAGCTATGTGACCTCTGATCCCCTTTCAAAATTCTATTTTGTTTAGTTGCGCCCATTGTTTTCTCGTTTAATTCACCCGCTTTCTTTAACTTGGGGACCATTCATGGAATGACACGAACGTGCCAGCTTGAAGGTTACATGATCACCGCCTTATCGCCATTTTTGTGTTTAAATGTTGAATTCTGCTGTCAATTTTATCGCGTTAAGTTTTAAAATGAAATAAGATCTTGAATTTTAACGATTCACGGCTTTAATGATTATGCCAACGAGGACAATTGTGAATAATTGAGGTGTTACGATTGTAATAGACTGTGTGACTTTATTCATTTGTAAATTCAATATTAATATCAACACTGAAAGACATGTTTAATGCAACCAGTTTCCAGCATAAATTTTCGTAAATATGGTCCATTACGAAAAACAAGATCAACAAGCAAGGACGGCATTCATTGAACGCAACCCCCTGCAGAGGATCAGCGGCAATGAGCTCAGCAGGTCTCCAAACAGGACAGGACACACGGGCATAAAGTCAAACAAGATGTCACAATCAATTATTCAAATAGGAAATCAGAGAAGCCAATAAGGTAATTAAAGATGAAATGCATTTAAAGACCTACAAAACTATAAGGGTTTATTAGAGAGGTCCTCTCCACCTTGTTGAGAATTCTTGCTGGCGGCATCTATTTCTTGTATATCAAATTGAAGTTAATGAATCTCATTTAAACCCTTAACTCATTAGAACCAGTCTACAAAAACTGTTATGTGACTGCTCCGCTTTAAATACTTCTGAATAATGTATAACTTTGTTATGTTTCGAAAAGTAGTAACTGTTAACACTATAGCTATTATATTACTAAAGACTATTATATAACTGAGTGAACCATGTACCGAAATTTTGCTGCTCCTTTAACTTCGGAACACCGCGCCGATTATTCCTTATTAGAGCTTACTGACGCAAATAGCAGCTGATATGTTGCTATTGTTTTAGATCAATCAGATACTTAACGTTCCCGCTATTTGAACAATTGATTAAGTGGCAAAAAGAAATCTCGCATGCATCAAGCAAACTTGTTGATATTTATCGTAACATTACTCAGGTTTTTGACAAAAAACGTCTATATGTATGTCTACTTGTAAGTCTTGAACGATCTGTTGTGATATTTCGAAAGAGTTTAACAGGGGTTGATACAAGTAGCTTATCTTTAAAATGCACTGCACTAATGCTGTATTGATTATTGGGGCAGTATATTAATTTTGCTGAGCAACTATCTTTCAAATCTGTACCCAAATAATATTGTAAATTAATCATTCTACTGCAGGCATCCCCCAGGGATGCTAATCCTGGGTCGATTGCTTTTGTTCATCTATTCATTATATTTGGACGGCTTTACTGAAAATGATAAACACTCTCTTAAAAAATACCATGCAATTCAAAGCATCATGTATAGTTACATGCTTTACTAGATCGATATCTATAGAACTGGGTATCATTGTCGGATACAAGAATAAAGAAAAATATATTAAAAGTGAGCAAAGTCCATCAAAACAACGTGCCAACGTACGGAGATCGACGAAGTGTATGTCCGTTTTACGAATGTAGTGATCGTAGTGCGGATTTTTATAAAAAAAAAAATCGTGTACGGAATATTTCATATATTTCAGTAGTTATTTACTGCACATCCAGTACTGCAGACGCCGAAAACTCCTCTAGTATTATTCAGCTTTTGTTTGTAACTGTTGCATTATTCTTTGTATTATTCAATAGTTCAAGGAAGAATATATTGCTAAAGTTGTAAGAACCCGAGGGTCAACCATTTCGCTACTTCTGTTCATTTACTGTTATAAATGTTCATTTATCATTATAAATGAGCCATGTCACGACAAAACCAACATAATGGGTTTGCGACCAGCATTGATTCAGACCAGCCTGCGCATCCGCACAGTCTGATCAGGATCCATGCTGTTCGCTATCAGTTTCTCTACTTGTTATAGGATTTTTGTTATCGAACAGCCTGGATCCTGATCAGACTGCGCGGATGCGCATTCGGGTCTGGATCCATGCTGGTCGCAAACGCATTATGTTGGTTTTGTCATGACGCGGCTCAAATGTGTACAAAAAGAGAATAAGGAGAAGTTTTCATAAAATAAAAAAACAAAACATGTTTTTAACAACTTTACAATAGATTTACATATTTTATCGTTATCTAACTGTAGAATTGATAAGGAATAACCATACTGTTTGAATAATTACTAACAAAAGCAAAGAAAAGCATACTTGAAAAATATAATAAGGGAAGTTCCGAAAACCGCTCAGATTTTTTATGTATCTTTGGGCATAGCTTTTTCTTTAATTCATTAAAGATAATTATGTAGTTACAATTCTGAACATATGTAAAAGAAATCAAGGAGGTTTTACCACCTGATTCAAAAATATATTTATTTTTACTTGTAGAACTACTTTTTTCTCTCACTTTACTCCAAAATGTATAATTTAAACTACAAATTTCTCTAAACTATTTATTGTTTCGAAAAATGAAACAGAGAATCATATTCTGACCAGAAAAAGAGAGAAAAAATATATATAATGAAAAATATGCCACTAGTGGTGTTTTAATCCATGTACATTGGAAAATATATTTCCTTAGTGAAAAAGAATACTCCTCAGTAGGAGGTCTAATATTTTAAACGCTAACGATTCCCAAATCACACGAAAAACGTAGATGTTGCGTTGGTGTTTCTCTATACAACACATCGACAAGCAATGCCAGTTTATAACCATTTCTCGTAAACTTAAAAAAAGTAAAATTTGCAAACATAACGAAATGGTTATATTTCAAAATAAAGAAGATTATCAGTTTAATGACTGGTATTTAAAAGAAGACTATGGCACATATCTTTACCACGTCACTAGATACCAAATAGAATATGAATAATGATTGTTTACGATCAAGAGTGCGTTTATTTAATTTCTATTTTATAAATTGACTATTTATTGTTAGGTTTTGCCACACCACACTTAAAGATCATGTGGCGCTTTTCCAGCTTAAACTTTACTAGTGGATGAAGACCTCAGTTCCCCACCGAGGATAATTTAAGGTGTGTGTGTATTTGCGTTTATTTATACTCGCCACCGGTTGCCCATATGGGCGAGTCCCCCAGAAGGGTATTAGTCATTTTAGATTTTTGGAGGATAGTGCAATTACAGATACAGAAAGATGCCCCAATTCCAGAAGCTTCTCCTGGTTCTTTAGCGTGCCAAGTGTTTAAGCACCCATACACGGGACCTCGATTTAAAGTCTCATCCGAAAGACTGATTAGTAATTTTAGTTGGCCAGCCCGGGAATCGAACCCACAATGTCGAGATTACAAGTCTCGCGCTCTAACCGATTGAGCTATGCGGGCTGGCAAATAATTTAAGGAGCAACCGTAAAGTAATTCGAACAATCGATCTTACACAGACTAGCTGGCTAGCTAATCAATAGATTTAAATTCACGCTTTAGAATAATGCTACCTTATCTTATTTCAAATATTTTGTTTCGGTTTTCTCCAGTACAGAAAATTGATTTGTACTTGTCTGTGAAATTGCTTTTCAAACATGAAATATAGACACTTATGATATTTCTTTGATGGGTCCGTTTACTTGGTTCAAAATATTTACATTAAGTTAAAGTGGCATTATGCTCATATTTTCTTAGTCAAGTTGAGCTGAGTCAAAAGATTGACTATTAAAATGGTGTTTGACCAACAGGTGATATTTGAAAATGTTTAGGATAAAATTATAAATTTGCCTTAAATATAAAAAGACTGCCCCACTCTTTTTATAAACTGAACGGAACACATAAATTCTAATTGATAATTAAAGAAAATTCCTTTCCGTTCATTATTTATTGTTTTTGCGAAGTCAATTATTAAATCAAAAGAAATTATTGCAAAATAAATAAAAACGTATTTATATATTCACAGGTTCACTCACTATATACCCTTGGATGGGCATAATGTCACTTTAATTAGATTGTATGTAGTATTTTCATATAAAGAAACAAGTTTCATGTTGTGAATTCTCAGTCATTACAAAAAATGTTTACTATCATCACAACACACTTTTATAACTGCTATTATAAGAAATATTTTATCAAAATATATATGTCAAAGCTTTCGACATAATGGTACGTTCATTTTTAATTGATTTCGTTCTGACTAGTCGCATTTTTTTGTTGATATTTTGTATTATTCTTGTTTCTATGATTACACCGGACAAACTAAATTAGTTCATACAAAAATTTATTTTAATTCGATTGTAACACCCCAACAAAATGCTGGCTCTTTCACATTTTGTGATTTTTTGAAATGAGAGGGTTAACACAGTCTCTAAACATATTCGTTTCAAAAGAACATGCTTGAATTTACAAATATCTAAGAATGTAATGCCACATAGAATAAGCGATGAAGAAGTTATTGAAAGTGGCATAGCTCATACTTTAAGAGATATAAAGCGACAAAGTAGATACTGAAGAATTGTCTCATTCAATTTGCAGATCCTTTTGTAGTCCATCAATGAATATTAACAATATCGACACTTATTGATAGTTTGTGTTGGCTCTTTCATTTGCCGGTGGAACCAGCACCGTGTCGATGGCTCGATCACATCTGAACAAATCTTTATATTTTATTTTTAAGAAAAACTCTGTAAAATAGTTTTTGTGTTGAGCCGTAGAGGAAATTAGGATACGCAGACATTTACATGTACTTTACGACAAAGAAATCATTAAAGATCTGTGTCAACGTAAGAGAAAACACCTCAGTTCTAACAACGTCAATTTTGATATTTCGTATCAACATTCTATCCAAAAAAGTAAGAAACAGTTCTACGTGGCATAGCATACTTCGATTTTTGAAAAATAAGTATACTCGTATTTATTAAAAGAGTATATTTAGAAGCTGTGTTTACCTATTTCAACTTTATTTTAGTATATGGCTCTACAATGGAAGAGTCGATGGCTCTCTCTTGAACACATCTGCAAAATGTGAAAGAGCCACGGTTTAGTAGGGCTGTCGTATCTTATTAGAACACGCACATGTCCGTTCCAGAAACTAAACAGTACTAAGCATTGAGTGTAAGAACGGCTTGTCCCTGACTGGGATTGAACCCATGGGCGTAGAGATCTGAGATTTATAGTCTGACGTGTTAACCACAAGCCATGCCTCCACACGATTCTAATTAAGATATGATATTATATTTAAAAATGTTAACAGATAAATCGATTATTCAAATGAATGATATAATTTGTTAAATACTTGTGAAAAGGTAGTTTTTTTATATTGGATTTCGTTATCTAAAGATAAATTTTGTTAAATATCAATGTAGCTCAGGTTTTCTTTTGTGCATTATCATATTTCACTTACAAGTTTTCAAATCGATTTCATTTTATCTTCAATGAGAATAATAAATTCATTGGGACACAGCAAATAGATAGTATCGATCTATGACATGTAAAACATTTTGTCTTTGAAATGAATTAAAAAAGGGAAGGACTGGAAAAAACACCAAAAAAAATCAGGCTTTAGTTTGGAAACTTAACTGATGATGTATTTTGGATATTCGGATACATTTATATGAAATGCAGGAACTTAAAGGTACATATAACTTTTTTCATATGGAATTTCACACAAATTATATTATAAAATTAATCTATTCGTTAGCAGGGACATAATAATGATTTTTTAAGTTTGTTTTTTAAAAGATAATGCAACTTAAAAATACTTTAGTTTTTTATATACATGTATATACATTTATATATATTAATTTTGAGAATGTTTACCTTATTCAATTCATTTTTAATTAACTTTATTCAAAACTTTTACATTGCTTTCGATACTTAGTACAAATGATGATTAAAGCGTGAATGCGACCATTTTGAAGTATTTGTAAATTTTAGAACAATAAACTAACAGTATACATTATATGTTATTTTGGTTTTGGAGTGATATATGTGGATATATTACCTGCTAAGATTTTATATCACCCGAGCCGTTAGGCTCGGGTGATATTTTATCTTGGCAGGTAATATATCCACATGTATCACTCCAAAACCAAAATAATAATTTTATTACCCTTCCCCTGCCGAGTTTAGACGATTTTTTAAAAAATCATTGCTGTTTCAAATGAAACGTCGAAATAAGATTCCCTTTAGGATACCCCTTCATCACATCATGACGTCACATAAATACATGACGTATTTTTCCCGTACCTAACGAATGTAAACAAGAGAAAAGGAGTAGTCTATTGAACGCACTTTTTTGCAATTAATATCAAGCTTTCACCAGGTCATCTTTGTTTTCAATACTGATGAGAATATGTATCATTACTCTACTTTGGTAAATAGTTATCATTTGACAGTTAAAAAGTGCTTGTAAATCGGAATTTACATCGCGTAAAATCGAACCGTACGCGCATCACCTCAGCGCATGTTGTTTACAACGTGGGGTACCCAACGGGGAAATTTAGTGTGTATATTACCCGTCTGGCTCGGTTATATCAATTTCTTTCGGGTGATCAATATCCAATCAAAAAGACGGAAAAAATCTGGAATGGTAATAAAATCATTTATTTTGTGCATTTTAAAGTGGTCAGCGGATCATAATATTTAAGTTCTTTACTTTTCTATAACATAAATTTAAGAATTAATACCGGTCGTTTTATTGCAAAAGAATTAACCAAATAGGCGTACGGCTCTTCTCGGTCAATTCGTAATCATAAACACTTCAAACCGGTTTTAAATAGCTGAATAACACCGGTCAGACCGATATCATTTAGATTCTAACAAGACAAATAAAGGAGATCACTAACTTAAAGGTTATTTTTTCAAGCGGAGAATACTCCCGCTATTTTTGTATAACACTGTTCTATTTCCCATTCTACTGTCGCTATGATATAAATATAAATATTAAACAAAAGAAATAATCAGCAAAATTAGTTCACCATTTTTGGACGATATAAGAAAGGAAGAGTTCTAGAAGTATCGGTCAATACAAAGTGAATAAAAAGATTACATACGACATGGCATAACAAAATTTGAGTTTCAATGTATAAATTTGAAGCCCATAAAATATGTGCAGGAAAAACTGAATACATTTCAAAACTGATATAACTGAAAGAAAGAAAAAAACAAAAGACAAAAAAATCAACAAACAATAAACGTCATTACAAATTATGCTAGTAATGGTACGTTAAAAAATAAAGAATAATTGAACATTTTAAGTTTTTATCTTTAATTCCATATTGATACTAAACGTGTAAGACATGCTTGTGAAACCATAAAAGACTGACAAATCGGGTATTTTCTCATTGTGGATTGCGAACTGTGTGCGCCCAGATAAGACGAAATGTATTTGATCAATGTTTGCACTTAAATTAATTTAATGTGTTTATGTATATTCATCTTATTTGCTTGTTTGAGCACTTCGAACACATATTTACAAAACCTTTTATTTTCCTTAAGTTTATTCATTTAGTAATGAAACAATTTGGATGATTATATTAGACATGCCGCGTCAATAAATATTTTTAAATCTCTCCTCAATGATATGTTTAAACATCAAGCTGTTCCTAAATATTTTCTATACGGAGATCGAAGTTAATCATTATACTTTGCACGTATTACGAATGTAGTAATCATATTTCAGTAGCTAGCCACTGTACATCAAGTACTACAAATGCCCAAAACTGCTCTACTTTTATTCAGTTTTGGTTTGTAACAGTTTCATTATTATTTAGATTATTCAATAATGTTTTTCTAAAGTTATTAGGACTCTTGGATCAACTAGTTTGCTACTTTTGTTAATATACTGTTATAAATACGTACACAAGAGAATAAGAAGAAGTTTTCAAAAAAAGAGAAAAAAATATGAATAATAACTTACAAAAGCAAAGAAAAGCATATTTGAAAAGAAAAAAAATAAGGGAAGTTCCGAAAAACGCTCAGATTTGTTATTATCTTTGGGGCATAGCTTTTTCTTTAATTTTTAAAGATAATCATCTAGATACAATTCTGAACATACGTAAAAGAAATCAAGGAGGTTTTGCCATATATTTATTTTTACTTGTAAGACTATTTTTCTCTCTCACTTTACACCAAAATGTATAATTTAAACTACAAATATCTCTAAACTATTCATTGTTTCGAAAAATGAAACAGAGAACCATATTCTGACCAGAAAAAAATATATATAATGAAAAATATGCCCCTAGTGGTGTTTTAATCCATGTACATTGAAAAATATATTTACTAAGTGAAAAAGGATACTCCTCAGAAAGGAGGTTCTGCATTAAGGATCTAATATTTTAAACGCTAACGATTCCCAATTTACACGAAAAACGTAGATGTTGCGTTTGTTTTATGTTTTTTCTATACAACACATCGGCAAGCAATGCCAGTTTTTAACCATTGTCTCGTTTACTTAAAAGCAAAATTTGCAAACAAAACGAAATAGTAATATTTCAAAATAAAGTAGATTATCAGTTTTAGGACTGGTTTTTAAAAAAAACTATGGCACATATCTTAACCACGTCAATAGATACAAAAATAGAATGTGAATAATCATTGTTTACGATCAAGAGTGTGTTTATCTTTAGAATAACTATTTATCGGTAGGTTTTGTCATACCACTTTTTAAGATCATGTGGCGCTTTTCCAGCTTTTACTAGTGGGTGAAGACCTCAGTTTAACCACCGAGGATAATTTCAGGGACAACCGTAAAGTAATTTCAACAAACGATCTTTCACAGACTAGCTGCATAGCTAATCAATACATTTAAATTCACGTTTTAGAATCATGGTTCGTTATCTTATTTCAAGTATTTTGTTTCGGTTTTTTTTTCCAATACAGAACATTGATTTATACTTGTATGTTAAACTGCTTTTCAAACATGAAATATAGACACTTATGATATTTCTTTGATGAGTCTGTTTACTTAATTTAAAAAAATGTTTACATTAAGTAAATTAGATTGTAGTTAGTATCTTTATATAAGACAAGGAAAAAAAGGAAAATGTTTAAATCATCATCACAACACAGTTTTATAACTGCTATTATAAGAAACATTTTTCTTATCATAATATTGACATTAACGGAAGATAGATAGATATAAATTTCAAAGTTTTCGACATAATGGTACCTTAATTTTCAATTGTTTTCGTTCTGACTAGTCGCAAAATTCATGTTCGAAAACTTATTATTCTTGCTATTATGATTACACCGAACAAACTAAATTACTTCATACAAACTTTATTTTAGTTCGATTGTAAAACTCCTTCTTAACGCTGGCTCTTTCATATTTTGTGATCTTTTGAATTGAGAGCTATCAACACTTCTGTTGTAGAGCCCTTGGCCAAAGAAAAGCTGACAAAGGTAAACACAGTCACAAAGTCTCTTAACATATCCGTTTTAAAAGAATAAGCTTGATTTTTTTAGAAATCGAAGAATGTTATGCCACACAGAATCCGCGGAGAAAAGGTTATTGAAAGTTGCACAGTTCATACTTTCATAGATATAAAGCGACTAAGTAGATAATGAAGTACTGTTTCATTTAATTTGCAGATCCTCGTGCAGTCTATCAATGAATATTAATCGGGCAAGAATACACAATATCGACACTTTGAAAGTTTGTGTTAGCTCTTTCATTTGCCAATGGTGCCAGCACCGTGTCGATGGCTCGATCACATTTGAACAAATGTTACTTTTTTAAGACAGCTCTGTAGTTGAGCATAGGGGAGGTTAAGATCATGTTCCGTACACTTAAAATTGAGCAGACATTTATATGTTTTTACGATAAAGAAATCACTAAAGATCTGTCTCAACGTAAGAAAACACATCAGTTCGAACGTCAATTTTGATATTTCGTATCAATATTGTATCCAAAATAATGAGAAACAGTTCTAAATGGCATTCTGAGAGAAAACAAGCATATTTCTTAAAAGAGGATATTTAGAAGCTGTGTTTACCTATTTCAACTTTGTTTAAGTCGATGGCTGTCGATTGCTTTGATTTGAACAAATCTCCAAAATGTGAAAGAGCCACTGTTTAGTAGAGGTGTCGTAGCTTATTAAAACACTCTCGTGTCCGTTTCAGAAACCAACCAGTACTAAGCATTGGGTGTTAAGTTTCTCCCTGATGGGGATTGAACCAAGAGATCCTGAGATTTCTAGTTAACCACAAGCCATCCCTCAATACGATACTAATTAATATATGATATTTTATTTCAAAATATTCACATGAAAATCGATTATTAAAATAAATGATCTAATTTGTTATGTACTTATGAAATGGTGTGTTTTTTTATTGATTTTCGTTATCCAATGTTAAATTTTGTTATAAATCAATGTAGCTCAGGGTTTCTTTTGATTTGTCCATTAACAGCGATTCAAATCGATTTCATTTTATCTTCAATGAGAATTATAAATTGATATCGATTTATGACAAGAAGAGAACTTTGTCTTTGGAATGAAACGAAAAACAGAATGACTACAAAATCATTTTTTTTCATAACACAAAAAAATATTCAGGCTTTAGTTTGGAAACTTAACTGATGATGCATTTTGGATATTTGGATACATTTATATAAAATGCAGGAACTTTAAGGTACACATAACTTTTATCATTTAGAATTTCACACAAAGTATTAATTAAAATCAACCTTTTCATTAGCAGGGACCGATTCATCATTTTTTAAATATATTCTTTAAATATAATGTAAATTTCAAATAAAGTAAGGAAATATATGTTTAAAATCTGTATAAAGTTAATTAAAAATGAATTAAATAAAGTAAACAATTCTCTTACATACGTTATTCAATTCATTTTTAATTAACATTATTCAAATTTTAAACATTTCTTTCCTTACTTTGTACAAGTAATGATTAAAGCATGAATGTGACCATTTTTGAAGTATTTGAAATATTCTAAGAACAATTAATATTTGTATACATAATCTTTTATCGGGTGCAATTTAAAATGGTCAGCAGTGTTAAATAGTCGATAAAACCGGTCAAATCGATATTATTTCGATTCTAATCAGACAAAATAAGGAAAAGCACTAACGCAATTTTTTAAGTGGAAATTCCTATCGCTAGTTCTATTTTGCACAATGTTGTCTTTGTCCTCTAGGAATATTGTTAATTCTAAATGGATAAATTTTGTGAAAGAAACACTTAGTATTCTTGGCATGTCAGAATATTTTCATTTACAGAAGGTAGATAATATTAATCACTTTAAAAATGTTGTGAAGCTTAGACTACAAGATCAATTTTTACAAGATTGGCATAGTACTATTGATACATCCTCTAAGTGTTTAGTGTATCGTACATATAAAAATACTCATTGTTTTGAAAAATATCTAGATGTACTTCCTTTTGACATAGGCAAATATTTATGTAAATTTAGAACAATGAATCACCTATTACCAATCGAAAAAGGCAGACACTTGGCAATTGATCATAATAATAGGGTCTGTTCGTTATGTCCGTATCAAGCTATTGGTGATGAATTTCACTACTTATTTGAATGTTCGTACTTTAATGACATAAGACGTAAATCTCTTCTTCCCAGGTTTTACACTCATCCCAATATTTTTAAACTTGACACATTAATGAATAGTTGTGATAAAAATATTCTTCTAAAATTATCTTTATTTTGTAAAAACATTATGTTAAAATTTAGATAAGTAATACTTCTCATTCTCCGTTCTCATTTGTTACAATATAAAATACATGTTGTATTGAATCCAGAACTTGAAATGAACAATATGATCTCCTTTTTGTTTATTAAGCTAGTCATATTTGTATTTTTATATTGTGATATTAGTGATTTTTGACTGTTATTTTTCTGTTTGTTTGTTGTTATAACCGGTTGCATATTATATGCCTTGGTTTAATAAAAACTGAAACTGAAACTGAATGTATTTAAGTTCGGTTGTTTTGGAAGCTCTACTCCTATTGAAACACTCTCTAACCGACCAGTACCATGCAATGAGTGTAAAGTGTTTTGCTCGAGTAAACAACGACATTCCGACGACAGGACTTGAACCCACGCTGTTAGAGATCCTGAGATTATCAGTCTGACGAGTTGTAATTCTGAGTTGCCTAATTTTGTGTGTGTCTTTTACTTTTACATTTCGAAATATTTCACATGTAAATTTATTATTAAATAAAAAGTTATATACTTATGAAAGAGTAGTTTTTTGTATTGGATTTATTTATCTTATTTGTCCTTTACCATTTCATTGAAATCTAGCCAAAATCGATAATTTCACCTGTTTAAAGTAAAAAATATTTATCATCCCATATTCAAAAGAATTACATTATATACAGCAAATAGAATCTATCCATATACGACAGGAAGAAAAGTTGTCTTTGAAGCGAAAACCTGAAAGTGACTGAAACGTTTTATTTCATAGTTTAAAAATGTACTGATGTATTTTGGATATTTGTATTGAATGTAATGTATGTGAAATGTAGGAACTTTAAGGTACATATAACTTTAATCGCATAATGTATATTATAAAACCAGTCTTTTCATTAGCAGTTACTTAATAATAGTTTAAAACGTTTATTCTATGAATGTAATGAAACTTTAAAATACTTTAGATTTTTGTTATATATATATTTTTATTTTGAGAATTTTTTAACCTTATTCATTTTAATTTTAATTAACTTTATTTAAATTTTAAACATTTTTTTCATTTACTTAGCACATGTAATGATTAAAACATGAATGTGACCATTTTTATAGTTTTTGAAATACTATATGAACAATAAATTTTTGTATACATAGTCCTTTATGAGGTGCAATTTAAAATGGTCAGCGGATCATTATATTCAAGCTTAACAAAAATTTAAGAAATAATACCGGTCGTTTTGATGCAAAATCACTTAGGCGACTTGTGGTCAATTCCTAAGCATCAAAACTCCAACCGATGATAAGCAAAATTGGTTGCCCTTTTTAGTCGATATAAGTAAGGAACATTTAAAAGTGTCGGTCAGATCAAAGAGAATGTTTATAAAAAAAAAACTTATTTATGACAGAGCATAATTTTAAAGATAAATTTGAAACCCATAAAATCGCGAAGGAAAAACTGAATACATATTAAACTGACATTAATGAAAGAAAGAAATAAAGAAAGAAGAAATCTACATAAAAATGTCACTAAAATTTATGCTAGTTAATGGTACTTCAAACCATTTCAAGTTTTCTTGTTCTTATTAATCAATCTTAAATTCTCTCTATATATAAACTATACGTGTTAGACATAAAATGTCTGGGTAAACATAAAAAACACGAAAATTCGGGTATTTTTTCATTGTGACTTGTTTACTTGGCCTAAGATAAGGCGAAATTTATTGGACTAATATGTTTTCTTTACTTCAATTATTGTGTGTTTGTGTCTCCAGTTGTTTTTATTAGCCTATTAAAGCCTACATGCAATAACTTCGAAAACTCTTGAAAAGTATATAACAGTTCCTTTAAATCAATACTATTCAAGATAAGACGAAATTTTATTGATCTACATGTTTGCTTTCTTTAGATTTATGCGTGTTTGTATCTTCATGTGATTTACTAGCTTTTTATAAAAGCCCACCTGCAATAAAAGCTTCACAAACTCTTGAAATTCACTTGATGAAAAATAAATTACAGTTCCTATAATAGACGACTATTCTAGAAATTTTATATATTTTTTTCAAATGTGAGAGGACATAATGATTTTTCCATATCCGATGTATGAAGGCTAAGGTCCCTCTTACAAGTATGTAAAATACCTAAATTAAGTAGATATTTTGCATGCATGTGTGTGTGAAAAATCATTTTTGGGACACTTGAAAATAATTCAACCTTTCTTTGCCAACTTTGCATGAATGTTTTAGACACGGTTAAAAAGCGTTTTAAAGAAATAAACCTTTCATGATACACACGTATTGATCACTTCACAGAATACAATGTTCTGCTGTCTTATAAATGTATCACATTAACAAGGGCCGTGATGATATGTGTCACCTCACGACAGCCAATTGCATGTTGCAGCTACTGTGTAGCAGGAGACATAAATATTATTAACAGGACAAACACGTTTTTTATTCAAGGGCCATAATTCAACTTAAAATTCTTCAACCAAAAACAAACTGTGAAATAAGCGCCAGTAGTAGAGATACCGATCAATCCAAAAAGGTTTTATTGAAATTACATTAGTAGTATAAAAGGAGCAGTTCAGACAAAATTGAAATTAAAATCTTGAAAGGGCCATAACTCTCACCTGCACAAAATTCATTAAATCGAAAAATATTGTTGAGATGAACAACTAAATAAAGTATTGATCATTCCTGTAAAGGTTTGCTGAAATTGCATCTGAAGTTTCTGAGGAGTAGTCCAAACAAGTAGCTGGCAGCACACAAAAAACACCTTTTTATTGAAGGCCCATAACTCGGTCAAAAATCATTCAATCGGAAAGCCTGTATTATATGCGCAAGTACTTAAAATAAAAATCAATCCTGTTTTGTTTTAATGAAGTTATGTAAGTGGTATAAGAGGAGTAGTCCGGACAAACTTTATTATCACCTTTTTATGCAAGGACCATACCTCGGACAAAAATCATTCAAGCGAAAACCCATGTAATGCGCGCTTGAACTTGAGGTACCAATCAATCCTGTAAAGTTTCACTGAAATTATTAGTGGTATAAGAGGAGTAGGGCTATAACTCTGACAAATCATGAACCTCCCCCCCCCCCCCAAAAAAAAAAAACGCCAAAAATATGCACAACTAGACATAGTACAGATCATTTCTCTAAAGTTTGGATGATATGCACCAGTAGTTTCTGAGAAGAAGTCGAGACAAAAGTCTGAATTGCTGGCAACACACAAAAAACACCTTTTTTATTCAAGGGCCATAGCTCGTCCAAAATCATTTAACCTGAAAACCCGTGTAATATGCACAAGTACTAGACCTACAGATCAATCCTGTTAAGTTTTATTGAATTGCATTAGTGGTAACTGAAGAGTAGGCCTGACAAACTTTAAAAATAAAAATCATTAAAGGGGCATTACTCTACAAAAAAAATCATTGAACCGGGAAATGCCGGCGATATGCACAACTTGCTTTTGTACTGATTATTCCTGTAAAGTTTGAATGAAATTGCGTCGTTTTTGTCGAGTAGTCCGGACAGTTTTCCTGACGGACTGACGTTCTCACAGGACAGTAATTATGTGGCTACTCTATTGTTCTCTCTATTGTTCTTTTTAGCCACGCAAAAGAAAATAGCCACATAAAAGCATTACGGAATGAATGACATCAAAGAGAAAGAACAGTTACCTATTGTCCCTCTAGCCACATAATTACTCTCCTGTGAGTGCGGGCAGACAGATGTCCGTGCAAACATCCAATGGTAGTCCGTGCATAATCTGACTTTAAAAAGGAGGAAATCACATAAATCGACTGGTTAATGTGGTTAGTCTACTTGTTTACTGGGGAAAGTGCAACATAAATATCCAAGAACTAGCACATAAACCCCAAATAACGGACGACGCAGAAGTGATTCCTATATGTCGCCACTACTCTGTCGAGGCGACACAAAAGTGATTTGGAAAATAAAAACCGCTTTAATTTTACTATAAAACGAATTAAAAATCAAGTTCTTATAAATGTGTACATGTATACACACAAGGGCCTTGAACATGATTACTGGTAATGAATTTTATAATTCATAACCTTATTTGAAAATGTCATGTTTTAATAAATTTGATCAGCAATGCGAAAATCACATTAGAAATTGTCACGAAGACAATGAGAATTGTATAGATTTTAACTCGCAATGCTGAAGATGTTTTGGATGTATGAGACTATTGTACACATATATCTTTTACAAAATAATATACTTGACATTTTTTATTCCAGTTGTGGCATATACATAGTTCCCAAACAGGAAGCACTAATCAAATTACAATTTGAATGGAATTTAAGATTTACACCGTTCCATTCTCTACTTATCCAAGGGTAAAGTATGCATCCAAACACTTGGACCCGCTTCTTCGTCGTTACGATGAGATCTATCTACCCTCGAACCAGACCTCGTACAGAGATTATACCAACAAACAGGAGTTCAAGCTATGTCTACAAACCTTGGGCGATGATCAAGATATTGATATCAGAAGTGTAACAAAACAAAATGATATACCTGATCGCATTACAGAAAAATGCGCTAATGTTAAAGAGCTTGTTCGAAAAGGATGTCTTCAAAACTCTTTTGTTATCATTGTTGCTTCTGATATCAATGAAGACGACATACCTACAAACAACAACGTTGGGACTATCTGCCTGGTGACTGACACGAATGACAGCCATGCGGATTGGTATCAAGGAACGCTTTGTGTTTCCAAAGGAAAACTTTACGAAAGTGTCAGCGCAATGATTGAATTGATTTTATACAAAGCATCAGGAATGAAAAGCAAATGTCAATATCTGCTGCAAGATTTGAATACAATTTTTGAAAAACAACAGACAGGTATCTTTCGTAAAAATATGATTCTACATGTTTGATTAATTAATGTCCTCCTTTGAAAATATTAAGTGGTTTAAAAGAAATATTTAATGAATGAAAAGAAATATACTAAAAACTAAACATACTAAAATTCATTTATTATTCACATTTACGATATTTTTATATACAAAATCATCTCCGAATATTTTTTTGTCTTTTTTGTGTGTAAATATATGATTATTTACATCACTTTAAGAAACATAAATTTATAGGGGTTTTGTGTCTGTGTGTGTGTGTGTGCGCGCGCGTGTGCGTGCGTGCGTGTACGTGTGTTTTTCGTTGTTGTTTTTAGATTAAAATCGGTTAGAAACAGGTTATGAGATATGTGATAATTAAACATTAAATATTATCTTACATATATATTTTAGAGTCATTGCCACAACGATCGAAGTCAGTAGAAGACATAATATCAGGAGGTATGTTGGAGGTTATATATTTATATATTAATCAGCAGTTTGCAAGAAAATCATCCAGCACCTTACTTATATGTCTTCACTTATGGTTTACATTTTTCAAATATGCGTCCGTATGCTTTCATTCTTTTTTTATTTCATAGCCTTTTCACTTGAAAAAGTTTGCTGCATAACATGGTTGTATTACATAATTATAATTTTCGTGCGGAAGATATTCTATTGTGTTTAAGTATTACTTATTTTGTGAGATGAAACAAAATAAAAAAGAATATAAGAAAAACGTTTTACTATAACATTTTACAACTGACTTATTTCAGCAGAAGAATACGTGCCCAAGCGAACTAGCTCAGCTAAAGAGAGGAATATATTTGGTATGCCTTTATTTACAAATCATACGCTGTATATGAATACATTCGAATCATATGTAAAAGAATACTCTGAAGAAGTTACTAATAATTGCAACATGGCAAAAACCATAACGTCCGTTAACAATGTCAGTTCGAAATGAGCTTATTTAAGAGACAACCTTTCGACAAACCCCTTGAATTGCTATTAAATCTTAGACTTGTTTGTTTGAACTTGTATATAATTCAGCTATGACAATTCTAGGAAAGGTTGTATTTGTTCTAGAATACAAGTGTTATTTTTGGCGATTGAATATACAAAAATAATTATCAAAGAAATAGAAGATATTAATCTAAGATATAAGTTTTTATGGCTATTTTGATTTATAACGTTCAGCCAAACATTATATTATAAATTGCATAGCAAGAATAACTAATTAACAGTTAATGTTACATTTGGCTTGCTATTTTCATTAAGTTTAAGACACGCATGCATATATGTATATGCATTTACTCATTGAAATCTATTAAATCTATTTTAAATACCATCTAGAATAAATGGATAAGGAAACATTTATATGGAACAAATCTGGATACATACTCAAACATGAACAGGGACAAAATTGCACAGAACAAATATTTTGTAATTAACTCCTGGTAAGAGTTGTAAACCATCTAAATGTCAAACAAACACACATATATACGATATACGTATAACTTAAAACCCATCTGGCACAGCGAATTAAAAGGACTATCTGACATTACACATGTATCAACTGCATGCCTAGATAGTGAATAAGCAATATAACATAGAAACATAGTATTTTTTATCATTCCGAAAGTCAGAAGAAGCACACAAACGTTATATAACACATGTGCAGAGTAAAAACCAATATTGGCATAAGGTATTCTATATAATACCTATCTTTAAAGACAAGACAGCGAAAAGAGCGCCTCTCTGATGAAATGCTTGGCATGTTTAGCCGAAGTTTAATCCCAGATATTGAAAGACCACTTTTAGACAAATTACAGACAAACATAATAGAGTATTACATTTTAGCATTAAACTTCGGAAGTCGAAAGTGTCATACAAATAAATAAATATAAATATAAAAAACACATTTGGCGACAAATTAAAAGCTAATTTAGCATCACAAAGCGCATTTGGCATAAAACATTTTTGACTGCGTGCCAAAATGGCGTATTGGCAATACTAACATTAATGTATATATTTAGTAACTCCTGAAGACTAATATATACATAACTCCGGAAGTCGGAAGTGTCATACTTGGTATATAATATACATACTTACAAATGCCCATTTTGGCATAAACATGTATTTTTGACTGCGCGCCCATGTGGCATATTGGCAAAAATATATTTTTGATTCCATGCTCGTATATTTTAAAGACACAAGGAGGGTCATACCAATATAACAAATATATTCATTCCTTTTACATAATCGAAGATAACACTCTTTTTTTCTGTTAACATCTGAAACCACGTGGTAGAACTACTTTCACTCCGTATTGTTTCCGATGTTATAATGAATAACAGCCGAGGATGTTCCGATTGCTGGTATGGTTATGCAATCGCAACTACTCGGCCCTTTCCGTCAGTCTTCGGATATTATAGATACTAGCCGAGGCAGATCTGAGTGTATGGTTATCACTTAATGACAAACCAGGGTTGTTTCCCTCGTAATTAATTGCATTTATGAAATACAAGATTTCGTATAATGCTTATTATATAAAAGTCCGATAATTTCCAAACAACCGGTATACAAGTTCCTTCATGAGAAAAATTCAAGTAAAACTTAAAGATTATTTCATGGTAAACGCATCGTATGGGATACTATTTTCAAATTGAAATATGCCCAAGACAAATATGTGTGAATTTTGGCATTTTTTATCGGTCTTGATAAAAATCGTTCAGTGAAGTTTTTTATATTTTGGACTTTTATATTATATATGATACCTATCTTTAGAGACAATTCAGCTAAAAGAGCGCCTCTCTGAAGAAATGCTTGGCATGTTTAGCCGAAGTTTAATCCCAGATGATGAAAGACCACTTGTTACAGACAAACGCATTACTAAACAGGTAGTTTCATAATATGTACCTTTAAACAATGTCTTAGTATTAAGTAATTTTAACAATACCCTTAAAAATATTACATTCCAAAAACGATAATATGTCTGGTATTGACTAATGCAGGTCAAACTGAGCCTGACAGTTTTGTTTTTGTCATGCTCTACTGCTCCAAAAGAGCGTCTTTTTTTCAAAATACTGTTTATAATACCATAAAAGGTATTGTTAAGAAAGTATAAATTGTATATAATTGATAAACGAATCTGTCTCTTAAATGTCTTAAATGCAAAACGATATTTTTAATAGTGAATAAATATGTTTTTATCCATAAATAGGGATTAGAAGTTTTAATCTTGACACAATTACATTCGATTCATAAAAACTAAATTTATCAATTTTCAGTTGAAGGAAGATCTTAAAAACAAAAGTTCATCAATAAGAAGTTGCGGATACCGCGGTTGCACTTTAATCATTTTTGTTGATGTAGATTGCGATCCGCAGAATCTAAAATTTTCGCTGAAACACCTGCTGAAGAAACACAAAATCGCATCATTTTCTGTAGAGCCGTTGAATATCAAAGAATTTTGTAAGGTTGGATCAGAAACTGAGGCAGTTTTTGATGATGACGAAACCAGAAAGTGTGGAACATTAGGTGGATTTGGTTATGCTAAATCATGCAGTGGCAATGAAAGTAAAACGATCGGGTTAGTGTCTCGACATGTCGTTACCATTGGTGACAGTCCTGCAACCTGTGCATTTATCCATTCTGAAGGGAAAAAAACAGGAGCATCTGTTGATATTGATAAATCATTTGGTGATAATCACGAAAATGTCTTAGATATTGCAGCAATTTCCTTCAAGGAGGACAAATCGAAATTCGACACAACATATAAAACATCAGATGACAAAAGTGCGAAAGGCGTTTTAACTACGTACACCACGGAACAAATGAAGGGGCTTCCTGTTCAAATATGTGGAGCGTGCACACCATTAGGACGTGGAACTGTAACAATGCCAAAGATTGAAGGTGTAAGAGATAGATGTATGGATGAAAATTTTATTTTTGTCGAAGATGACATCACTGAAGGAAAGGAAAATGAGGTTTTCTGTAAAGAACGTGATAGTGGCGCAATAGTTTGTACAGACGATCAAGATAATCCAGATAAGGTACAGTTAATTTCAATGGTAATTGGGGAGAGCATAAAAAAGAAAGGCTCATATGCAACACTAAAACTAAAAGAAGGAATCAACCAAGTTGAAGAAGAAACCAATTCTACCATTAAACTTTTGTAACTAATCATCAGCATCATAACTTATATTAATAGAAAACATATAGAGGATATTGAATGAATGTACGTTTAATACTAAATTTATTGAACGATTTTTATTCAACGACTTCAATAGATTTAGTATTGAATCTTCACGAATATAATATTCTATTTAACACATATATAAAATAAAAACGGCAAAATGTTAAAAAGAGCCATTTTTTATTTAACAAAATATGATTTTTTTTCAAAACGGCTTATATTAAGTTTTTTGATATATAAGATCAGAACATG
Organism: Ruditapes philippinarum; assembly: GCF_026571515.1. Classification (NCBI taxonomy): domain Eukaryota; kingdom Metazoa; phylum Mollusca; class Bivalvia; order Venerida; family Veneridae; genus Ruditapes; species Ruditapes philippinarum. The sequence goes on along the minus strand of NW_026861815.1, from coordinate 170,865 downwards.
TGCTGGGATTGACAAATATACATTTTATTTGGATTTTAAAGAAGTGTGTATATTATTATAGACGTTGAAATATGATTTTTTTTCAAAACGGCTTATTTTAAGTTTTTTTTATATATATATGATCAGTTTATGTGCTGGGATTGACAATTATACATTTTATTTGGATTTTAAAAGCGTTTTCATGTCCCCATCCCAAGTGTGTGTGGATTGTTTGATTACAGAAATATTAGATAATGATGCTTATTTCTTGTTTTAGAATTTTGATATAGAAAATATGAGAGAATGGTGTTTATTGTTTGATTTTTTTACGAAACTTGTTCATTTTTATGTTTTTTGGTAAAATTTGATTATTAAGAATCATGAATGTAATGGAATATAGCGACCACGGTCCTTGATTGTAAAATTTAACACAATCAATACTTCATTCCTTGGTATTTAAAAAATCCTTTGTTCAGAAATGATGGTGGACTTCACGGGAACCTGCTGGTACATATTTCACCTGCATTTTACGTTCCCATTTTAATTACAGCTTTCCTAATTCGAACATTTCATAATCTCCATGAGTACATTACTTTCGAACTAGTACAAATAAAATGCATCAGATTTTATGCCTTTAAGATTCGTTTTATGATATTGAACACAAAAATATTAACTTAAAGGTATTTGGTTTTTACCTGTTTAGATGTTTTATTCTTATTTTTATGTTGTTGTTTTTATTTTGTTAATTTCTTATTCTTTATGCGTTGTTCTTGTCGATATTTTACTTGTTGTTGATAAGTTTTTTGGCTCCAATTATTATTGTCCAGAATGATATTTCTATAATTTTTTTTACAAAAACTTTATTTTTGTGATTCCATCATTTTGTTATTCAAGTATGTAATGTTCGATTTTTTATTTTGTTTATATATATTTTACACATTTTGAAATTGGTTTAGATCTTACATACCACCTGAATTTGTTCAAATTCAAATTTCTTTATTCACTTCAGACATGAACAAACTATGACATTATAAGGTGAAATGATACATGTATAGAGAGATTCGATGCATCAGTAATAGAGTATTTTAGACATAATATTGCATAACACCGAATAGCCAATTTACATTTTATCGTTGTCTTCATTTACGAAGACTTTATATGTGTATATTATAATTTGATACTTGGTATATTAACAACTTATACCAGTAACACCAAAACTTGTGAAAACAAATATCACCTCGATGAGTAGGTTATCAATGGTCCTAGAGCGAACGACCCCCTTCCTCTAATCGTGTGTTCGAAAGCTTTTACATGATTGTATGAACGAAGAATCAGTTACCACCCACGGCAAAGACCATGGTTTCTCTGAATAATTTCAGTGGAAAAATAGATTATATGAGAGACAACTTGTCGATAAACTCCGTGAATCGCTATTGTATATTTCAAACTAGTTTGGTTGTACTTGACTAACTATATTAAATTGCTTTCTTGTTTTATTCTGGAACACACTTCTTTTGCTGATGTATATATAAACATAATATGTAATAGGTCATCGATATTTAATAGTTGTCTTCATTAATAAAGACTTCAGACTTTCACGTGTACATTAAAAGTTGCTCAAGATAACAGTGCAAACAAATATTTTTTAGTCTAACGTTAAAATTTATCATTTTAGGTTATTTGTTATTTTTTTAATATATACAATTCTAATGTAAATAATATTGCATATTAATTAAGAGGTGGAATAATATTAATTATATCCCTTTTACGGGGAAGCGAGTTTTAATCTGCTAAAACTGTGATACCTACATTGAATACCTCACGCTCATGTTTCGTACTTGCCTGTGTTTTTTATGAAATATTTGGTATATAAAAACCCCGTACAGGATAAAACTTTAAACAAGTACATCAAAACTTGTGAAAACTTAAAGCATTTCTTTGGGGTTTTTTTAACAGGACAGTATTTTTTTTTTATCTCAAATCAATACATAGACATATGAGAGTACGAAATAAATGCGAAATATAAAATGGTTTGTGATGTGTGCAGCGATATTTTTAGTCAATTAAAATGTTCTATTTTGTTTTATTTGTTGATAATCAATGTTCATATAGTGATTAACGATCTCAATATTTTATTCATCATTTTTTTATTTATAAAGCTATTGATTACATGTATATATGTATGTCATCAGTATGAACAACAACGTTATATTCACATTTTCATTATTAAAGTCGTATGTAAAACAAACAAACGAAAGTAAATTGTAACGACAAATTGATAAATCAACATATAATCGATTTGTATTATTTTAATTTTTGAAAGGATTTAGTTAAATAACAAATCAAGAAAAGTACAGAGTTGGGGTTTACTTCCATTTGCAAATTCAAACATTTGCATCGTTTATGGACCATTATGTAGACAATTACACAACTTTTCTCCAAGCATTAGACCAGACCTCTCACAATGCGCACAACAGACTGGAATACTGTTGATGCTTCCAGCATATGTTTTGTTTGCTCCCTTTAAACATGGTTCACATTGCGGTCCTTTTCAGCAGTCACCTTTTATTTCTAAAATTAAAAAAAAGATTAAATACATTATAACATAAATGGACACGTCAATAGAGACATTTTTTAAGAACCAAACATGTACAAAATGTATCTATATTTAAATTATTTTCTGCAACGTTGTTATTTCTTTTGAATTTCATGATGTTATATACAATTATTGACTTTAAGAGATTGTAGATGAAATGTTACTTATTATACCTTCTGGGTAATTGAACGTACAAAAAGGTCTTCCGTCACTTTTTCTATTTCCAGCATTGCAATACTTCTAGCAATATGGACAACATACTTTGACATCTCTAGATCCAACCTTGACAACCTTAAAATCACCTACAGGACATCTGTCACAATAGCTGCCAATCTTACAGTTTGCTAAAGAGATAAAAATATGTTGTTGTTATATACTTCATACTAATTTATGTTATAGAGAATAGTGTGTAAAGTTGTTTCATTAATCAAAGAATATTGTACTATACTTGATTTGAATAATCAGCAATAAAAATACTATATTTGTTCTGTATCATCAACAATATTATTCACTATTTGTTTTTTATCAGCAATGTCATTCGCTTTTTTAATCAGCATTTATTTTGTTTTCTATTTGTTTTGTATCGGCAGTATCTTTCTCTATTTGATTTGTATCAGAAATCTCATTATGTTTATTATATCAGATACATCATTCTTTATTTGTTTTTATTAGCTATCATTCTATAGTTGCTTTTATCAGAAATATCACTATCTATTTGTTGTATCGGCCATGTCATTGTCAATTTTTCATTTAAATTTTGTTCTGTATCACCAACATCATCCTCCTTTTCTGGTATCAGCAACTTTATATTTGTTTTGTATAATCAGCAATATCATTCTCTATAAGTTTTTGTCATAGTCTCCTATAAAAAATCATTTTTGATATATTCTTTCTATATGTTTTGTGATTAATGAATTTTGATTATACAAAGTTAAGATTACAAAATCAGGCGCAATACTTACAAATATGGTAATTTTTATATGTACCGCAAAATCAGTCATTATTGCACATAACATGTAAATCATTAGATATACTTGAATCTTGAATCATTTTACTTTTCCGAAAATCTTAGAACATTTTTCTCGAGCTTGATTTTCTTGAAATAGTTTGACACATCTGGAGGCCTGAAGGTTTAAATTCAATAAACTCCGAACTTTGTCTATGCATGAAAATGACAATAATGGTACATAAATAATTTATTTGTTGATATTCATATTTCTATCTTTATTAAAAATATATTGTACACACATTGTCTTCTTTTGTTTATTTTGACCGCAGAAACATCGCGATGGACATTGTAAAGTTTTGTAAAGCTACTCAAATTGTCAATCTTTTGTTTAAGGTTAAATTGTGAAATCTTGAAATATTTTGGCTCATTATGATATTCAATATGAAATAAATTATTGACAAATACAGTATACAAATGATTATTCGGTATTGATGTCACAATATGTTTAAAGTCACAATGTCAAATGGTATTCACGTGACTAACACGTGACTTTTAAGAAGCCGACAGGATGCAGGCCTGCACCTGTCTATTTTTATATTTATTTTTTTCCACATTAAGTGTACAAATACTTTTTGCTTGATTTGAGGAATAATCAATAATCAATAGAAAATAAGTCATTCGACGAAACAATGGAAAACAACAATTAGTAACATTGCATCATAGTTTAACTGGCAGCCATTTTCTTAATAAAAGAGAAAAAATAAATTACTGCTAAATTAAAGCAACTCAAACCTTTAAATATTACGAAAACATAATATTCCTTAACAGTGTTAAACATACATTCATATTTGTATAAGTTTTAAACGTAAACTTCATTATGGTAATGAACTCAAACAAAGATTTAAGAGAAAACAACTGTTTTTAAAGGGAGAAAACTGGTATAGATATGAGTTTATGACATACCAGGGTTGTCTCTTTTGTAATTAACTGCTTAAATGAAATACCAAATTTCGTATAATGCCTATTATATAACAATCCAATTATTTCCAATTACTCGAATTTCAGCAAAGTTTAATGATTATTTTATTGTTAAGGCATTGTTGAGAATACAATTCTTTCAAATTAAGATATGTAAAAGACAAATATGGAAGAATTGTGGCAATTATGCATCAGTTTTGATAAAAATCGTTCTGTGAAGTTAGAAACATTACATACAAACACATTACTACACACGCAGTTTAAAAGCATAGTATAAAGTGTGATTCTTAACAATATCCGTAAAAACACAATACATTCCAAATTTAGAAATTAGTGAGGAAACAAAAAGTCGTATTATTTTCCGTAGAGCCTTTAAACATCCAAGAATTAAGTAAGGTTGGGTCGACAGCTAAAGCAATTGTTGATGATGACGAAACCAGACATTAGGTGGATTCGGTTATGCTCAGTCACACATTTGCAATGAAAGTAAAACCATTGTGTTAGTGTCTCGACATGTTGTCTCCATTGATAAAAGTTCTGCAACCAGAGCAGACATCCATTGTGAAGGAAAAACAACAAAAACATTTGTTGATATTAATAACTCATTTACTTGACTGTACTCTTTTATTACTCTTTTATTCTAATATTTGGTAAATGAAAAAAAAAACTTACAAGATAAAATCATAAACAAGTACATCAAAACTTGTGAAAACATAAAGATTTTCTATTGGTTATTTTTGAAAGAATAGTACTTCATTACCTCGCAGCAATAAATACACATATACGATTACGGAATAAATGCAACATTTCAAATACATGACATGTGTGATATGCAAACAGTTTAATAAAACGGTATTTTTCAGTCATTTAAATGTTCAGTTCTATTAGTTTATTCAATGTTCATATAGCAATCAATGATCTCAATATTTTGTTTATCAATTTTGTTATTTGAAAAGTTATGTAATGGAAAAAGCATCGACACACGAGGCTACCTGATTTGTACGAGGGGGAGTGGCCCCCGAGTTTAAATCAGATTGCCGAGTGTTTGGATGTTCTTTCTCTTTTGTATCATAGTCAAAGATAAAAGCACGTTCCTTGATGTCACAATATGAAACCCCGGGAAAAGTAACCAATGAACAAGCATCAGAATATAATATTTCTGTCGCTTTCCTTTTCTCTGCCGTCACACTATTTAAACCCCAGCAAAAATGAGCCAATCAATGGGCATGCTATTGAGTGCGGGTAACTAATACTTGCACTCCAGTTAACGCACTGTGCATGTATATGTATACAATTTAACTCTGATACATTTTCAACAGAAATTAAGGTCCGTAAAATATGATACAATAGTTATATGTATATAGGAATGTTATCATTTTTATCAACAACGGAATATACAACGGAATATACATATGATTTCTTCAAATAAAATAATATGTTAAAAGGAAATTGTTGCACGTTTAGTTCACACACTTTTTTACGCGGTGACCATTAACAGTTTTATTTTATGAAATGACACGAACGTGTAAGCTTGAAGTCTGCATGATAACCACCTAATGAACATATCTGCTTTTATTATAATACATGTAATCATTTAGTAACTCTTTTCAAGCCATTATTATTTGTACAGTTTTAATATGAAAAACAGACAGTTCAGTATTTGTGTGATAATACCTTTGTGTTTTGACATTGGGGGCAAAAATTATATACAAAATATTGGTTTTTTTGAGTTTTTTGGGGCTGTTAATGTGCTGCATGTTCTTTTTTAAATTTTTTTTTTTAAAACAAGTGTTTTTTGTTGGACATTTTCCCTTGTTGATTTTTTTCAATTTTTTTTATTTTTTTTTCCTTGCATTTTCAAATTTCACAAAAATCAAGCTATTATGGGTTTGCGTTTATAGTTTTTAAATCTTTTCAAAATAATTTTGGGCATTTTAATAAAAAAGTAGAATCTTTTACAAGTTTTTAATTATACCCCTGAGGATGCAAGTTTTAATCTGCTAATACTGTGATACCTATTTTAAATACATCACGCTCATTTTATTTTACTTGCCTGTGTTCTTTATAAAATATTTGGTCTATAAAAAGCCCTTACAGGATAAAACCTTAAACAAGTACATCAAAACTTGTGAAACCTTAACCCTATACCTCATATATATGCGAAACAACGCATTTTCGACCCCCCCCCCCCCCCAAAAAAAAAAAAAAAAAAAAAAAAAGAAGAAAATTTTGGACTTGTGAGAGGCTAAAAATGACCCAAGATCGATCAAAATGTAACGTGTAACAAATGCTGAAAAGCATCTGACTCTTTCTCAATCCATTGAGAAGTTGCAGCACTTTGAAATCAATTTTGATGGAAAATTCAATGCAAAATAGTGATTTTTGGCAATTTTGAGATGTCCTCTCGTTGCCATGGTAATACGAAATTTAAGCCTGAGTATGTTGTTACAAATGAAATTGTCCAGATAACATTTGTGCCAAGTTTGATTAGTATTGAAGCAGTTTTTATAGTTTTATAGCAATTTGAACTTGTAACGGGATACTTTTCACTGAAAACCGCCATTTTTCACAAAATGCTTATGAAGTAATGGGTTAAACAAGCACATCAAAACTTGTGAAACCTTAAAACTTGTGAAAACTTAAAGCATTTCTTTTAGTTATTTTTAACATCAATAAATAGACATATGAGAGTACGGCATAAATGCAAAATGTCAAATACATGGCATGTGGTGTGTGCAAACAGTATTATTAAGCGATATTGTTCAGTCATTTTAAATGTTCTGTTTTGTTGTATTAGTTAATTATCAATTTTCATTGAGTGATCAACTATCTTAATATTTTATTTATTATTTTCTTTAATTACAAAGCTATTAGCTACATATATATATATTTAATTGTTGAAACGTTTTAGTTTAATAAAAATCAAGAAAAGTACATTGTTGGGTCCACTTTCATTTCCAACACCAGTCAAACATTTGCAACGTTTATGGGCCATTATGTAGACAATTGCACTCATTTCCTCCAAGCATTAGACCAGATCTCTCACAATTCGCACAACAGACTGGAATACTGTTGATGAATCCAACGTATGTTTTGTTTGGTCCGTTTAAACATGGTTCACATTGCGGTCCATTCCAGCAGGTTCCTTTTATTTCTAAAATTTAAAAATTATTATATACATAATTTCTCGTCTATAATAATATAAACGGACACGAAAATAGAGACAGTGAATAAGAATGCATGTTGTACCTATATTTAAGCTATTTTCTGCAACACTTTTATTTCTGTTGAATTTAATGATGTTATATACACTTATCGACTTTAAAAGATTGTAGATGAAATATTACTTCTTCTATCCTCTGGGTAATTGCACGTACAAAACGGTATTCCGTCACTTTCTCTGTTTCCGGCATTAAAATTCTTCTTGCAACCTGGACAACACACTTTGACATATATGGATTCCACATTGACAATCTTATAATAACCTTCTTGACATCTATCACAATAGCTGCCAATCTCACAATTTGCTAAAGAAATGAAATACAAAAATGTATGTTGTTTTATATACTTAATACTAATTAATGTTATATAAATTATGTAAAGTTGTTTCATTAATCAAGCAATGTCGTACTATATTTGTTTTGTATAATCACCAATAAAAGGTATATTTGTTCTGTATCATCAACAATATTACTCTCTTTTTGCTTTTATCTGCAATGTCATTTTTATTTTTATCAGCATCTGTTTTGTATCAGCGAATATATTGCTCTCTATACGTTTTTTTGTATCGGCAATATCATTCTCTATTTGATTTGTATCAGAACTATTATTATCTAATTGATTGTATCGGCCATGTCATTGTCATTTTTTATTTGTTTTGTATAACCAATATCATTTTTGCGACGGACGCGCCCTCGGGGGCGTTCAGAGCTAAGTCATTTACACATGGGATTTCGTCGGCTACAATCGCGCAGTGTCCTAAACCGATTAACAGCCCAAGAAATAGTACATGAATTTGATCCTTCAAAACTCTCATACTTTGTCGGGATATCTTAAAATCTTCCATATTTAGCCCCATCATTTTCAAATTAAGTTATCCAAGTTAAAATATGAACGTATATTATTGATAAAAACGTTGTAGTCCCATAGTATTATTGCGCAATATGCAAATTACTGCCGAAACGATTTACCGCTGTCGAAAAAGTAGGACAGCAAATTATACTACAATAAAGATGTAAGCTCTGAGTTCCAAGACATAATTAGTAGGAAATAAATATTTCTACATTATACAAAACATTATTATTAACAAATCAAAAGTTTTTCGTGACTCTAGGATAACTCGCGCATTAATAAAAGAAGAACTATTTTCGTGACTCATACCGCGGCTTTAGCTAAATATTCAGCAGTTATTAATAAATTAGATACAGTACAATGGTTAGTATAAATATCTATTTTTGAAAATGCATGTAAGAAGAGAGATTTTCAACACTTTACCACCATGTAGTCTTTCATGGTAAGGAAGTTATAATATCAGTTCTACTTCCGATTCTTGTGGTTTGTTTACATAATATTATTATTCTAGGTCACCTTATGTATACCTTCGGTATTCTAAAATAGATTCTGCTTCACTGTGCTGATTTTTGGACAGGCGATTAGGGAGTACACATTATACATGTAATAAACCAGGGGATTTCATGCAATACTTTTAGAAATTCTATACAATTGTAAGAAGCAAACAAGTTGAAAATGGAATTTAGTGTGAAATTGAAAAGGACAACTAAACACTGTAGTGCTTAAGTGACATTTAAATTAAAATAAAAACAATGTGCTCTGGCCTCTACATCTTTACCTTGTAAATAAAAAAAAAATCTAAAAATACACTATTAATTGCTGATGATTTTAACCAAAAAGTTTTTAATGAGACATATCTAAGAGAAATAATTGCTTGAAATTTATTTGCATGGTTTTATTTTAGAAATATTTCGTTGACAGTTTTTTTTTTCTATTTACATATCATTTCTTGGAATAAATCGATAAGGACACTGATTTACAAGTTTGACCAGAGTTTTTAGGCATACATTTCATTAAGTGCTTGAAAGTAGAAAATCTGAATTATATCAGTTTGGGACACAAAATATATTGCTCTACAAATCTCGAACTTGTATGGAACAAATTTTCTCTGTTATATATTTTGTGTTTTTTTTGTTTTTTTTTTTTTTTTTTAAAAGCCTTAATGTCTCTCCGGTTGCATGTCCGTCGCATTCAGTGCTGCAGCACTTTGATTTGTATCAGCAATTGTGTACTATATTTGTTTCGTATAATCAGCAATATCATTCTCTATAAACTGTTCGTCATAATCTCGTACAATAAAAATCATTTTCTACCTATTCTGAAACAAGCTCTGGATAATGTACATTTAATGTCATTTTCCACTTTTTGCTTTTTATTAATAAATTGTGATTATACAAAGTTAAGTTTACAAAAACAGACGCGATACTTTACAAATATGGTGATTAATACATGTACTGCAAAAATAGTCATTAATCGCACATACAGTAAATCAATAGATTTACATGAATCTTGAATATTTTTACTATTTCTTAACAGTCTTAGTTCATTTTCTTTATAATTAACTTGTAAATGTTTAGATTTATATCTTTATGTATACTTTGTTTCTTCTTTTGTTTATTAGGACCACCAAAAAAGGCGATTTAAATTTTCCATTTTAGAAATTTTGAAATTTGTCATATCTTATGTTTGGCTCTTTAGATATACACTTTATGATAATAATTATGATTGACAAATACAGTATACCAAACACTTACATGGTATTTCATCTGCCGACAGGGAGGCGAGGGCAATCACGAGAATCACAAACAGACCCGCACTAACGATATTCTGAAAGTATAATTATGCTTGGATACAGTTAAAACTTAAAAACTCTACAAATGGAAAGGTCATTTTACATCATTTTAAATAGCAAAGATGATTCTTAGTTGAATACTTAATTCAAATGGTTTTTCGGTGTTGCTGTCAAAACAATGTGTTTAAATATGATAAACAAGATCAACAAGGAAAGGCGTCGTTCTAAGGAAAGCCGTGGCTGACTTATATTGTTTATTTTCAATTTATCTAACCATTTGGATAATATATAAGTTAACTTCGACTATTCATGAATTGAAAACACCTTCTTATTAAACCGGAATCCGTTATGTTAATCCACAGTTCCTAGATATGAAGCCATACCGTCAGTGTATGAAACCAATATAGCAATATATTAGTTGATGTTCGCAATATATGATACCAGTTCTTCAATATATTGAACCAAAAAAGCCATTATAGAACCAGGTTTCCTCATATGAAGCCGAATTAGCAATATATTAATTCATTTTACAATATATGGAACCAATTTATCAATGTATGAAACCAAAGTAGAAATATATTAGTTGTTTATCACAATATATGACAATATATCGTTTATATTCAATATATATGGTACCAAATTAGCCATATATAGATTCAAAAGATCAATATATTGATTCATTTAACAAGATATGAAACCATTTAATCAATGTTTGGAACCGAAGTTGCAATATATAAGTTGATTATCACTTTATATGATACCAATTTTTCAATATATTTTACCAAATTAGCCATACATGGAACCAGATGTCCTTACATAAAAACGAATTGTCAATATATTAATTAATTTTTGCTATTAATGAAACCAATTTATCAATGTATGGAACCAAAGTAGCAACATATGAGTTGATTATGACATTATATGATACCAGTTCTTCAATATATGGTACCAAAGTAGCCATATATATGGAACTAGATGTTCTTATATGATACCTAATTTTCAATATATTAATTCATTTTTACAATATATACCAGAACAGAATACATTTATATGTAAACACAGGTATAATGATGGACGTACTTTGCGTGTGATAAGCTCCAACCAACTGAAAGATTACTAATGTTATCCAAACCAGTTATGAACGCCCCTAATATTTCCAAAGTTTTCAAATTCTTTAAAGATATAAATTCAAAAAAGATGATAACGAAATTTAATCAATCAAATCTGAAATTCCCAATTCTTTAAATAATAATGCACTTAATAGATAAATCGCAAACTAATTTCAAATTGAAAAATGGCCAAGCTGAGACACAATTTGATAACACATCAAATGAATACATCAAACACACATAATCAATAATAGTCCAATTCTATCGCCAGTTTTTTTTAAAAATAATTTTAGAGTAGGAGCTATTTAGCCAGTTTATAAAACAAAGGATACCCTTCTAACCCTGATAACCATCGTTTCTTAGGGAAAACGGGTCGTTGGAAACCCATGACAAAATGTTACTTCTGAGACATTGGCGATGAGATGCATTACCTTTTAATATGTCCTTCTTTCAGAACGATATTCTATACTATACAAAATGTACTTAATTTTTAAGGAACTGCTTAACACAAATGATAGTCAGACCTTTACAAGCTTTAGCTATGTAGTGGTGGGGTTTATGTCAAATAAACACTCAGTGATATTTATGTATATTTTTCAGTAAAGAATAAACCAGGCTTTGCAAGAAGAAATCTAATTTAAATAAAATGAATATAAATATCAAGTATTTCTTTTAAGAAATTACTGAGACAACGAAGATTTTATAAAGTTATCCTATTACTTTGGAAGCAATGAAAGGTGTGGTCATATACCAGGAAATGTTAGCTATCCCAGAACCAAATCATCTAACAAGAGCCACCGCTGGACGGGGGCAACCCTCGACTTTTTACTTTCTCTAAAAGCAAACAAAGTAATGTTTGAACAAAATATTAACGTTTCCTTTTTATAAAATTAATCGGTCTATTTTGTCACATTAGTTTTATCTATATAGTTTGTATATATAAATATACTATTATATATTTAGATAGAAACACGCAATTCTATAAATAGAAACACGCAATTCTATAAATAAAAAATTCTGAAAATAAATACACGTGGTGGAGTCACGTGGTGGTGACACGTGGTGGTTTCACGTGGTGGTGATCCCTTCAATAATGGCAAAGTTACAGCCAGTTACAGCAAAAACAATGTGAATTTCAATAATTTGAACTTCAAGTCAAGGTCATTAATGAGTGAACGTCAAGGTCTGTCTGGTTATTTTTAAGGGATATCTTTGAAGATTTTTATGTTCAAGTTTGAAGACAATCCATTCAAAAATAACACAGTTACAACCAATAACAGCATGAACAAGCAAAATTTAACCTTGAAGGTCAAGGTCATTCATGGATGAAGGTCAAGGTTAGTGTAAGTCTACTGAAAGGTCTTGTCCCAAGGGTTGTTGTGGCCAAGTATGAAGACAATACACCAAGAAATAAAAAAAGTTTTGATCGAGGTACAAGTTTGCGGACCGCAATGGCAACGCCGCCGCGACTACAGCAATACCTCTACTTTATTTTAAAAAAAGTCGAGCTAAAAATAACTTTCATACGAAATCAATAATCCATCATTCAACTTTCAAAACCAGTTCAAACACCAACAACAAAAGGACAAAAGACAAACATAAACACAACACCACAATAGATCTGGTCTGGCCTTTAAGATAAATTACCGTATACATTAAAAAATAAAAACTTGGATTATTTAACCCTGTCTACACACATCTACACACTCCCCCTCTAGTAAGAAATGACACCGGCATTTTCCTATGAAACAATTATTTATGAAACCTGGATATATTAAAAAAACTTATAATCAACTCGAAAAACAAAAATGCAGTTCTTTATTCTATTAACCAATTTGTAGCCCATCACAATCTTGATTCTGTTTGCCTGACTTATATATGATCTCCAAATATTAGGCAATCAAAGCAACAATCCAACGATGACCTGTCGCGTCGAACAAAGCAATGAACAGGACATAAGTTAAATGGTTGTTAATTGTATAAACAAGAAAATCGTTGCCATAAAGATAGTCGTGAAATGTATCATAGACAGCCCACCTTAAAGCTAAAAGTTAATTGATCATAGTAAATATGCCCTTTCCGTCTCAAACCTGTGCTAGCATAAGCTATGCCACAGTCTGAGCCATCTCAACTTGCCATAGCCGCTGCGCAGAATAGTTGTGTGTGTGTGTTTTTTTTTTTGTTTGTTTGTTTTTAATTCCATTTTTTGTATGGGCATCAAGACTGGACGAGCACCTGTGGATAATACTGGCAGTCAAATACCAATTATTCCACCAGATGACTTGACACTGCTACCCCGTCCAATCAAATAACTTACCAACCAAACAAACGCCAAAACAAAACAAACGCAATAAATCACACGACAGCACTTACTTTTAACTGAAAAAAATACTTTCACGCGAATTGGTTCTGTGTGTTTATTGTTTAGTTAAGTAGACAAGAACAGACAGAAAGATCAGAAATAGAGTATATATGTATTCAATACACAATTAAAACAACAAACAGTAATAAGAGCCTTAAATTAGGTTTTCTAAATATCTATTTCAATGTAAACAAAATAATTCAAAGACCCTAAACGTTTTCTAAATATCTATTTGAATATATCTATACTAGTAAATTTTACTATAATAACCCAACACCAAGTATTTACAAACAAAAAATCTATATAAACAAAGAAGTTTATGTATCAAATAATAAATAATCAGTAACAGTTTACTGTTACTAAGTTACTAAGTTACTAAGTAGTGCATGTTAAGTTTGTCATTACAAAAATTAACCATTTATAAAAATCGCATTATCTGATTTATTTTAAATACCTGGGGATTGTTAATCCTAATTATTCCCATCTTTACTTTTTTCTTTTCTCTTTTTTTGTGTTTGCCTATAATATTGTTTTAACTTTCTGAATTAATTGCAATTATCAATTACACCTGTTTTATTAATAGACATGTCACGGAAACCCAGTGATGCAATGTTACTGTTAGGTTGATAGAAAAAATCGTAAATGTTACTAAAAAAACGGTGTTGGAAATTCCTTTCTCAAAAACCAGATGGAAAAATCCGTAAATGTTACTAAAAATAGCGGTGTTGGAAAATCTTATCTCACATGAGTTTATCCAAACTTCTCACAATGATTACAGAATTGTAATCACTGCCTTCACAGACGTCACATGATGATGAAAGTCACATGACGTAACGTCGAACCGACCGTTGCATAGAAAATCATTTTTCCCTTTCTGTTTTATTTTTAACTTTTCGTACCTATGTTCGTTATATTTCATCCAAAAAAAATATTAAAAGAATGCAAAATAATATAAAATGAATTCAAAAGCTAAAAAATATAAAATATCAAAATTTGATAAAAATGTTTGTGATGGCAGAGACCTCCAATCGCAACTACTCGGCCCTTTTCGTCAGTCTTCGGATAAGGACATCGATTACAATAGTATGAATACACAGAACGAAGACGTTTTTTTTCGGTCTTACCTACGCTAAGAAACTAGACATGTATAAAAATGGTAATTTAATGCTGGGAGTTGTTGAAAAGTTTATTTCCGATATATCAAGTATATGCCTACCTAAAATAAGTGGATTCATAGATTACAATCTTAAATAAACTACATTTAAACTTGGACACTCCAACTTGTTAAAATTTTGCAAAACAACAGTGATTTTCGGCCATTCTGTCGAACACGAAAGTACAAAATATACACCATATTGTTCCACTGTCCTGGTCCCCTACGACTACGTTCGCTGAACAATAAACAACAGTAACCAATAAATTGGTTACCGTTGTCTACTGTTCTGCGAAGGTGCGAACGTAGTCGTACGAAACCAGGAGTGTAGGTTTTGTACTTTCGTTTTCGACAACATGTCCGACCATCAAGGGAATTTTGCAAGATTTTAACAAATTGGAGTATCTTAGTTTAATTGTAAGTCATTTAAGATTGTATATAAGGTAGAAGAAGAATGTTAACAATTTATTTTCTAAATGCATTATGTGTAAAGACTAGCAAAGTAGCCTGTATTGTTACAGAACTGGACATTGTGGTTGTTCCACAGCGTGTCCTAGTAAAGCTCCATAGCGTTATGGCTACTAGGTGACCCTTTCGTAGTCCTGGTATATAGGAAAAAAATTTTCTTTCACTCAAGCCAGAATAGTTGGGGTTTTTTGTTGGGGTTTTTTGTTTGTTTGTTTGTTTTTAATTTCAATTTTTTTGTATGGGCACCAAGACTGGACGAACACCTGTGAAAAATACCGGCAATCAAATACCAATTATTCCACCAGATGACTTGACACTGCTACTCCGTCCAATCAAATAACTTACCAACCAAACAAACGCCAAAACAAAACAAACGCAATAAATCACACGACAGCACTTACTTTTAACTGAAAAAATACTTTCACGCGAATTGGTTCTGGGTTTTAATTATTTAGTTGAGTAGACAAGAACAGACATAAAGATCAGAAATAGAGTATATATGTATTCAATACACAATTAAAACAACAAACACAGTAATAAGAGCCTTAAATTAGGTTTTCTAAATATCTATTTCAATGTAAACAAAATAATTCAAAGACCCTTAACGTTTTCTAAATATCTATTTGAATATATCTATACTAGTAAATTTTACTATAATAACCCAACACCAAGTATTTACAAACAAAAATTCGATATAAACAAAGATTTTTACAATCAAATAATTAGTAACAGTATACTATAGTAGTACATGTTAAGTTTGTCATGAAAAAAAAAACAATTTATAAAAATCGCATTAACTTATTTATTATAAATACCTGGGGATGGTTAATCCTAATTATTCCCATCTTTACTTTTTTCTTTTCTTTTTTTTTTGGTGTTTGCCTATAATATTGTTTTAACTTACTTATCAATTGCAATTAATTATGAATTACACTTGTTATATTTATAGATATGCCACGGAAACCCAGTGCTGCAATGTTATTGTTATGTTTCTCAATAACCAGATAAAAAAATCGTAAATGTTTCTAAAAGTAGCGGTGTTGGAAAATGTTTTCTCAAAAACCAGATAGAAAAATCCGTAAATGTTATGTTGATAGAAAAATTCGCAAATGTTCCTAAAAATAGCGGTGTTGGAAAATCTTTTCTCAAAAACCAGATAGAAAAATCCGTAAATGTTATTAAAAATAGCGGTGTTAAAAATATACATGGGTATATCCAAAACTCCTACGCTAAGAAACTAGACATGTAAACAAATAGTAATTTAATGCTGGGAGTTGTTGACAAGTTTATTTCCAATATATCAAGTAAATGCCCACCTAAAATAAGTGAATTCATAGATACAAAAGCAAACAATACATTATTTGTATATTTATTATTATGGTTGTAGAAACCGAAAGTACAAAATGCCAACCTGTTGACATTCAGTCGCATTTGTTTAAAATTGTACATCAGTGGGCATATTTAAATTAAAAATGGTTGTCAGATATATTTTCAATCATAATTGTACCGAAACAGACTTAATTTTCTTTTGGATGTCAATTATATGAACATTCGTTTTACATCTCCTCTCTTTATGTTTACATCTGAAACCCCGTGGTAGAACTACTTTCACTCCGTATTGTTTCAGAGGTAATTATAGATAATAGCCGAGGCAGTTCCGAATGAGAGATCTCTGTACTGATAAGGGGAGATCACTGCGTAGGAGATAGGGGCTTATCTCACACTCAACGTGCAGCACTTCTTAAAACGTATTCCTACACATAGGCGATTCACTCCTATTTTTACAAAAATGAAACGCCAAAAGGTCAAAATGTATTAAAAATATGTGAGCTAACCGATTAAATTTTCCATGAAATCAAAATAGATTGATATTAACTTTCGCACTGCAATGAGTCCTACTCTACCTAGGTCCGCCCTTTTCAATATCGATCTGTTTATAAAGTAGCACACTTTAAAATATTGCAAAAGTATTTGTAAAATCGGATATTATGAAACTTTGCCTGAAAAACATACATGTTTTCTGTTATGATAACGATGCTTCTTGATGACGAATCTCTGTTTGATATATTTTATTGAATATTCGGCCCAAATGACCGAATAAGTAGAAAAGTCTTTGCTAACGGCAAACGCTTTTTGTCAACCATTGAAGTATGGACTGAATTCCTTATAAACACTTAGATTATGACACTTTCCGACTTTAATATTGATGTGTTTTATCACGATAACCTTGCTTTTTGATGAGGGATCTCATTTGAATTTATTTTCATTAAATTTTCACACATAAACTTGATCAGTAGAATTTGTATGTTGTAATTGAGGTTGTATACCACACTAAATATGTATTATAGTTATGCTTATAAACAATTTCCAAACACCAAAGAATATGTAAAATATGTACTGCAAGTATTTGTACATACATTGTATATGTAATCATTAAAATATATGCATTCATTTTTTATTGAAAAATTTGACTTAGGCTTTATTGAAAATAATTTTTATTACCTCCCGTTATTGTTTGAAATGTTAAATTCGGTAATATCTTTATAAATAATACTTTTTGGAACTTTTTTTATTGATATATCTTAATTTGAGCATCACATTTATGATATAAAACCATAAACATTTGTGTTACAGGATCCCCTCAATCCAAAACATAATTAATTATAAATTTTTTATCATGTTGTTACCAATACTAAATCTTCATTCTATTTTTCGTGCATTGTCATTGCTTGATACATGTTAAATGTATATCATGTAATCTGTGAAAAAAAATCTAACGAAAAGATAAAGTGAGTTGTATGGTATTGTATTGTATTTTATTTTAATAACATTGACTCAGTGGCGTACCTATCGATACATGAATATGCACAGGCGTATAAAATGAACAAGACAGTCTGAAGGACAGCTGAATCCCCTTCCGCAGTGAACATGAATGTGTACCTCTTGACCTTTTACCAGCCATGACCTTGATGTTATGCCATGCATATATTAAGAGCATAGACTCATGGTGGTGATTATTTGACAATGTGCAATTTTATTTAAAATCTTCCATAAAGTAAAATCGTTATGGAGAACATATAACCTTGACCTTGGGTGTAGCGACCTGGATGCTGAACTCTGCAGATTGTGTCATGGTGGTGATCATTTGGGCAAAGTAATTTTAAAACCTTAGAATTGTCAATATGTTATAGAGCGGACAAGAAAAATAAATGTTTTTTACATTGGACCTTCAGGGTTGTGACTTGATTATTGTGCTCTTCCAATGGTGTTATAATGGTGATCATTTCTGCCAAGTTACCTTAAAACATTGCAGCTGTTTAAATGTTATGGACAGACACAAAATGTAGACCTTTTAACATTTGACCTGCAAGTGTGACCTTGACCTTGGGTGTAGCAATTCAATTATTGCGCTCTGCACATCGTCTCATAATGTTGATCATTCGTGTCATGTTATTTAAAACCTTTTCAGCGATTTAAAAGTTATGGAGTTATGGACACGAATTGTATACCTTTTAACACTTGACCTTTAAGTGTGTCATTAACCTTGGATAGTAACCCAATTATTGCACTCTGTACATTGTCTCATAAAGGTGATCACTTGTGCCAAGCTATTTGAAAAACAAAGGTTTTAAAGTTAGGGATGGGACATGAAATGTAGACTTTTCTAGAGTTGACCTTTAAGTGTGACCTTGATCTTGGGTTGCAACCAAATAATTGTGTTCTGCATATCTTCTTATAATGGTGATCAATTGTGTTAAGTTATTATCTAAAAACTTCAGTGGTTAAAAGGTTATGGAGCGGACACGTAATGTAGACTTTTTAATATAAGTGTGACCTAGACCTTTTGGGTAGCAAGCCAATTATTGCGCTCTGCATGTCGTCTTATAATGGTTATCACTTGTGACAAGTTATTTCGAAAAAATATCGGCAGTTTAAAATGTACAATTTTTATTATGAAATGAAGACATTTTAACATTTGACCTTTAAGTGTGACCTTGACCTTGGGGGTTGCAACCCAATTTTTGCGCTCTACACATCGTCTCATTATGGTTATTACTTCTGCCAAGTTATTTCAAACACTTTCCAGCGGTTAAAAAGTTATGGAGCGGACATGAAATGTAGACTTTTTATTATGAAATGAAGGCATTTTAACACTTGACCTTTAAGTTTGACAAATGGGATACTTATGCCAAGTTATTTAAAAAAATCCAGAGGTTTAAAAGTTATGGAGTGGACACAAAGGTGTTCTGACGGACGGACAGAAGGACGGACTGACAGACGGAGGCCATTCCTATAATCCCCTTTTCTGCCTTTTACCTATTTTGATAACGTGAACAAAAATCTGGAAACAAAGTGATCCCTCGGAAGCATTAATCACAACAAAATTACAAGAGAATTGCAGACTCGGTTTGATTGAGTCTGTACATGAGGGATAATGTAAAGTGCATCGTGAATCAATCAAAGGTTATGAAAGTAGGGAGTAAACCCATACAAGAAAATACAATATTTCCTTGGGTATATCATCGGGGAGTAATTTTAACATGAAATTTCCCATTGTGGTTATTATCTGGATTCTTATTAATCAACTTTTAAGAAGGCAAGGTTTATTTCAATTTATACCACAATATGCGGATTTTATTAAGGATGAGCCTTTTAAACTAAGTAAACAAAATGTTTGCCACGGAGTGACATACAAAATGTAAAGTTTATTTTAAAAAGAGTTGACCCATGCTTTGAATAATCAATGTTATAATTCTTATAATTTACCTCGTTGAAATCAATATAATGATGAAAATGCCCAATTTATAACACCAACCAGAAGTGCTAAATTACTCAATATCAGTCAAACTGAACATTTTTTTTATTTTGTTCACTTTATTTACACATTTATGTGTTGTTTGTAACTTGGCGTTTGTAGCATAACAAAAATGGGGTTAGCTATATGGAATGTCTTCATATTATAGTTTACCTTGTAGTTATTAGTCCGTTTATATGCCAGTCACATTCATTTCATTTTACATTCATTTGAAATTGTGCAGAATAGATTTCGCTCTTCAAATCTGATTTTTGCAAACAATAGCCCAAATCTATCGTCACAAAGCGAACTCAACCTTTTATTGAAAATATTTTATAAATCTAAGTCCGTAAAATAAAATATTTACAAGGTATATCATTGCAGAAAGTTATTTCAATTGTCTTATCTTATTGAGTAAAGAAATGAATTTCATACATCTTTATGATATGTTTCCTGTTACCTACAAATGTGTCATTTATATGGTATTGACATACTGCTCACTTCTAAAATTGTATTTTTAGGGGGCCTATCTGATCGCGTGTAGGTGTGGTGTGGATACTATAACTTGTTGTTATACTAAAGTATTTGATCTGTTGTGTTAGTTATATTGTTCTACAGGTCATTTTAAAGCGATATTTTCCTTGATTTTAAACAAACAAACAATCAAAAAAATGAAGAAAGAAATGCTAAACATCTTGATTTCAATAGAGATTATTATTATTATTATTATTATTATTATTATTATTATTATTATTAAATAACAATTTACGCCTAAAATGTCCCCTGAATCGCTGTTAATAACGACTCTTTGGCCCAAGAACTGAACTTAGCGCATAGTAAAAACAAGCCAAGGTACGGCACCCCAGTTTTTGTATATAAGTTCAATTTATAAAAAAAGGGTGTGAGACAGTCTTGTTTTATTTTTGTGCAGATTTATATTTTATCCTATTATATTCCAGTATCAACTTTCGTCAAACACCATTATTAGTCAATCTTTTGAACTCAACTCAACTTGACCATAAAAATTAAAATATACTATGGTCTTTGGTAAAATAATTACCAGTTGTTTCAAATTTTAATTTCCATATGATATATCTTTTAAGATATAGTATGTTGTAATTAAGGATGTAACATCATTTTAGTAAAATTTTATATACGTATATAATTATTCCTCTAAAACAGTTTTCAAACATCCAAGAATATGTTAAATTTGTACTGCAAATGTTTACTCGCATCATATGTTATCATTAAAATATATACATGTACATTCATTTCTTATTGAACAATTTGGCTTAGACATTTCTAATTACCTCCCTTTATTTACATGAACTGTAAATTCGGTAATATCTTTATAAATAATGCTTTTTGAACTTACAATATTGATAAATCTTCATTTAAGCATCATATTTATGTTATAAAATCATAAAAATGAGGTACAGGATCTTTAACATTTGGCTTATGAATAATGGAACATTATCAATACCGACTTACACGAATTAAGCGGTGAAATATCAATCGCAACATTTCGTCCCTTTCCGACTTCGGATAAGGACATTTATAATGAATAATAGCCAAAGATTTTCCGAGTGCATGAAATAAATGTGCAAATTTAAGTGCACAGATAGTTGCCTTCTCAAAATCCCTCCCGAGTGGGTCACGTCGCGGAGAAGGCACATGGTAGGTCAGGGTCAAGTCGTCTCTAGTACCAGGGACGATTGGTTGACCTTGGAGGGTGGTACTAACAAGAGCCGTTTAATGTTTGCTTCCGTCACGGAACATGATGCCTTGACAGTATTGTGGTACCTCAACCAACCACAAACGAACGGAGAGCAGGTTTAAGGAATCTCGGCATGCAAAAGAAGTTTTCGATGAGACTTCTAGAGTGGACCGACATAGTCGCTATAAGATCTCGGACACATGGAATTTTGGGCGACGAGCTAAACTAAAACTAAAAATTAAATCACACAAACACAAACACGAGCGCGCGCCCTTGCACGCACACATACACTCACACACGCGCGCACACACACACATGGGGCGTCCGTGGCCGAGTGGTTAAGGTCGTTGACTTCAAACCACTTGCCCCTCACCGCTGTGGGTTCAAATCCCGACAGGGACTTTGGATTCTTTCAGGTGAGGAAGATATCCAGCTACCTTACGGAACGTCGGTGGTTCTACTCGTTCGTGCCTGAAATAATGCACGGAAGGTCATCTGAGGTCTTCCTCCACCAGTAAATCTGGAACGTCGCGATATGAGCTATACTTTGTCGATGTGACATAAAACCCAAACAAACAAACACACACACACACGCGCGCACGCACGCACGCACGCACGAACACACACACACACACACGCACACACACAGGTAGATAAGTACTACATATGATAAGGCACATATAAAATTTAAATGATTCAAGTTCATCATTTAATTAGGGAGAAAATATGTAGACAAGCACTAAATGACTCAGTCTCAATGATCAGTAGCATCATATAAATGCATTGATAACTAATTTGCTAATAAAATAAAACCAAAAAATGTCTTACATATCGCGGCAATTTCCATCAAGGAGGATACATCTAAATTCGACCTCACATATAAAAATCTGGAAACAAAGTGATATAAAACATCAGAAAACAAAAGAGCAAACGACGTTTTAAGAACTAACACCACGGAACAAATGAAGGGACTTCCCGTTCAAATATGTAAAGCGTGCACACCATTAGGACGTGGGACTGTCTCAATGCCAAAGATTAAAGGTGTTAGAGGTAGATGGATGGATGAAAATTTTATTTTTGTCGAAGATAACATTACTGAAGGAAAGGAAAAGGAGGTTTTCTGTCAACCACTTGATAGTGTCGCAATAGTTTGTACAGACGATCAAGATAATCCAGATAACGTACAGTTAATTTCAATGGTAGTTGGGGGAAACATTATAAAGAAAGGCTCATATGCAACACTAAAACTAATAGAAGGAATCAACCAAGTTGAAGAAGAAACCAATTCTACCATTAAACTTTTGTAACTAAACATCGGCTTGAGAACTTATATTCGTAGGAACTATGTAAGAATAATATTAATTGTTTTATTGTATAATTTACACAAACTATGAGAAAATGGTGTTGATCGTTTGATAACAGAAATACGAGAGCATAATGCTTATTTTTGATTAATGAATTTCCATAAAGAAAATATGAGAGAATGGTGTTTATTGTTTGAATATTTTCACTTACCTTGTTCATTTTTATGTTTTCAGTCAAAATTTTATTATTGTTGACGTGAATAACATGTGTAACTCCTCTGTTCAGAAATGATGATAGACTTTACGACAGAATTGTTGTATTCACATGCTTGTGGTGTTTTTAATTTCTTCTATTTGACCTTTTTAAAGTTGGGTGGTTCCAGTATGATCACCCTTAGGATATGGTGCCTGCTTTTTTTAAATTTGACTTTTTATATCTTTTCTGTGATATGCAAGCTTCATGAAATCTGATCCCCTTTCAAAATGTTATTTTGTTTAGTTGCGCCCATTGTTTTCTCGATTAATTCACCCGCTTTCATAACTTTGGGACCATTCGCCGCTTTTCATGGAATGACACGAACGTTCCAGCTTGAATATTACATGATAACTGCCTTATGAACACATCTCAGAATGTTTCTTAATTAAATCTTCCATCATATTTGTGTTTAAATATTGAATTCTGCTGAAGCCGATGCTAGGGGCGTGGACGGTAACTTGCACTGCCCAGTATCGTCCATGAACAGCCTCGATCAAACCTAGCCTGCAACATTTTCAGGTTTGTCGGTTTTAGCATCCGTTAATTCCGTTAATCTCTTTTTTAATTGAAACCTGCTGGTACACGTGTCTCTTGAAGCATGCATTTCCAGTTTGCTTACAGCGTTCTTTATTTGAACGTTTGGTGATCTCAATTAGCAGGTAAGTTTCCAACTCGTGCAAATACATTGCACAAGATACATCTGATTGTATTTATACTTGTCATTTAGTTTTTATTTTCAAGCTATCTTTAATATTGTACAGTTTTAATATGAAAAACATAAAGTTCAGTATTTGTGTGATTATAGCTTTGTGCCTTTTATACATAAATTTGTTATATGGTATTGAGCAGAATAATATAAATGTATTGGTGTTTTGTACCTTTTTAGGGGTGTCAATGTGCCTGCATGTTTCATTTCTATAAAAAAAAATTAACTTGTTGTTGATGACTTTAAGTAAATTGGTTGGTGTTTTTGTTTCCTTAGCATGTCTTAATTGACAGGCTCAAGTTATTATTATCCGGATCTATGATTTTGTTTTGACAATGTGATTCTAATTTAGTGCCATTCAAGAATTTAATATGATTTTTTTTTAAATATATTAAATCATTTTGACCTTTTAAACGTATATGTGTGTGCGGTTTCTTATCCTTTTATCGATTGTTAGTTGTAAGATTTTAAATTTGATTTACACATGTATTTGTATTTTACATATTATGAAGTTGATTTTGATCATAAGATTTTTCAACTGTCGTACAGTCTTAAACAAATACCTTTATTTACTCAAGACATGAACAAACCATGACATTATCAGGTGAAAAGCTTGCATGTAGAGAAATTCGAGGCATCAGTAATATAATGTATTTTAGACATAATATGCTTAACACTGCATAGCCTACAGACATTTAATCGTTGTCTTTATTTATAAAACCTTAAGACTTACACTTGTTCATTAAATTTTGCTCAAGTTAAATGTACAGCAAAGAATGTTATAGTCTTACATTAAGTGTTATCATTTTTTTTGATATTAAGTTTTATCTTTTTTGTATTATTTATTATTTTTGAATCTATACAAGTCTAAAGTAAATAATATTGCATATTAATTAAGAGTTGAATCATATTTATTATATCCCTTTTATGGGGATGCAAGTTTTAATCTGCTAATATTCTGCTACCTATATTGAATACGTCCCGCTCATGTTTCTTACTTCCCTGTGTTCTTTATAAAATATTTGGTCTATGAAAAAACACCCGTACAGGATAAAACCTTAAACAAGTACATCAAAACTTGTGAAACCTTAGTATTTAGTTTCATTATTCTTTAATAGGTCAGAACTTTATTATCTCAAATCAATATTTAGACCTATGAGAGTACGGCAAAAATGCGAAATGTCAAATACATGGCATGTGGTGTGTGCAAATAGTAATATAAAGCGATATTTTTTTCAGTCATTTTAAATGTTCTCTTTTGTTCTATTAGTTGATTATCAATGTTCATGTAGTGATCAACGATCTCAATATTTTATTTATCATTTTCTTTATTTCAAACGCTATTACTACATGTATATTATCACATGTTATCATAATGAACAACAGCGTAATATTTACAGAATCATTTTTAATAAAGTAGTTTATAAAAGAAAAGTAAATTATAACGACAAATCAATACTTCCATTGACAATCGTTTAATATTATTTCAGTTTAAACAACAAATCAAGAAAAGAACATAGTTGCGGTCTACTTTCATTAACAATATTATTCAATCATTTGGAACGTTTACGGACCATTATGTAGACAATTGCACAGTTTTCCGCCAAGCATTAGCCCAGACCTCTCACAATGCGCACAGCAGACTGGAATACTGTTGATGCTTCCAACGTATGTTTTGTTTGCTCCGTTTAAACATGGTTCACATTGCGGTCCTTTCCAGCATGTTCCTTTTATTTCTAAAATTTAAAAGAGATGATATACATTATAACATAAATGGACACGTCAATAGAGACATTGTTTAAGAATCAAACATGTATCTATATTTAAGCTTTTTTCTGCAACGTTATTGTTATTTCTTTTGAATACCATGATGTTAAATACACTAATTGACTTTAAAAGATTGTATATGAAATGTTCCTTATTATACCTTCTGGGTAATTGCACGTACAAAACGGTCTTCCGTCACTTTTTCTGTTTCCGGCATTACAATACTTCTTGCAACCTGGACAACACACTTTGACATCTCTAGTTCCAACCTTGACAACCTTAAAATCACCTGCTGGACATCTGTTACAATACCTGCCAATCTTACAGTTTGCTAAAGAAATAAAAATATATTGTTTTATATACTTCATTCTGATTTATGTTACATGTATATAGAATAGTGTGTAAAGTTGTTTCATTAATCAAGCAATATCGTACTATATTTGTTTTGTATAATCAGCAATTAAAACTATATCTGTTCTGTATCATCAACAATATAATTCTCAATTTGTTTTTTTACCAGCAATGTCATTCTCTATTTAAATCAGCATTTGTTTTGTATCGACAAAATCATTCTCTTCTTGTTTTGTATCAGAAATCTCATTCTGCTCTTGTTTTGTAACATATATATCATTCTCTATTTGTTTTGTAACATATTTATCATTCTCTATTTGTTTTGTATCAGATATATCATTTTCTATTTGTTTTTATGAGATATCATTCTATAAATGATTTTATCAGAAATGTCATTTTCCAATTGTTTTGTATCAGAAATATCATTATCGATTTGTTTGTATCGGCCATGCCATTGTCATTTTTTATTTGTTTTGTATCACCAATATCATTCTAATTTTTGTATCAGCAATTGTGTACTTTATTCGTTTTGTATAATCAGCAATATCATTCTTTATCACATAAGCCGCGGCGCAGGAGTGTAATAAAGCCATTTAATAAAAGCGATATTACACTACAGTAGTGTAATAACACTTCGACGTGACGTCATTTGTGCCATATATAAACATAGCGTTAAAGCGCGCTAATGTAAGCGTTACACTAGTACTATAGGCGCGTCATTGAAAAATTAATCATTTTAACAGTTTATTGTTCTTATTTTATATATGTGATAAATAGAATATTATATTCGTGTAGATTCAATACTAAATTTATTGAACTCGTTGAATAAAACAATATTATGCTCGCCAGAGGCTCGCATAATATGATTTTATTCAACTCGTTCAATAAATTTAGTATTAAACTACACTCATTCAATATCCTCTATCTTTAAATTGTTCGTCATATTCTCGTACAATAAAAATCATTTTCTACCTATTCTGAAACAAGCTCTAGTACATGTACATGGGTGCTTTAAAATTAATCTCATTTTCCTCTATATGTTCTATAAATAATAAACTCTGATTATAAGATTAAAGATTACAAAAACAGACGCGATAATTAACAATATTACATGTACTGCAAAATCAGTCATAAACCGCACATAACATGTAAATCATTAGATGTACTTAAATCTTGAACATGTTTACTTTCCCTAAAAATTTTTAGTACGTTTTTCTCAAATTTGATTTTTTAAAAATAGTTTGGCTCATCTTTAAGCATGCAGTTTTAAATTTAGTAAACTTTGAACTTTGGCTATGCATGGAAATGATAATAATATAACATTTATAATTTACTTGTAAATGTTTATATTTATATCTTTAATATATATACGAGTACATACTTTGTTCTTCTTTTGTTTATTGTGACCGCCAAAAATGGCGATAGACATTGTAAATGCTGATTAAATTTTCCATTTTAGAAATTTTGAAATGTTGTCTTATCTAATGTTTGGCTCCTTAGATATACACTATATGATATATATGATTAACAAATACAGTATACAAATCACTTACATGGTGCCCCATCTACCGACAGGGAGGTGAAGGCAAGCACGAGAACCACGAGCAGACTAACACTCACGATATTCTGAAAATATAATTATGATTGGTACATAGTTATAACTTAGAATTCTTCAAATGGGAAACTTTGAAGAAAAGAGGTTTCAGTCGAACTTGTCATTTTACCTCATTTTAATTATCAAATGATGATAGTTGAATACTAAAATCAAATGGTTATTCGGTATTGCTGTCACAATGTGTTTGAAGTCACATATAACACAATATTTAAAAGTGTTTTGGTTCAACCGTCTTAGACATGTTTCATCACCGTTTTATCCGTGAAAGCACGTTCGCATTTAAGCACATTCCCGTAATTACCCCTGTAGCACGTGAACAAGCCTATACCTAGATGATAAAATATCGAAAGTACGATGGCGTTAAGTTGAAATAACGAAACCACGATGGTGAAAGGTCGAAAGTACGATGGTGAAAACACGGCTTTTCACCATCGAGGTCTCGTTATTTCGTATTTTCACCATCGTAATTTTGTGATTAGTTATGTGTGTGTTGCGGAGACACTAACGTGACACCGTATGACACCGTACTATATAAACAAAACAAATTTTAAGGTATGTTTGAAAATTGGCAAACGCGACCCAAACAAAGAATGTGAATTTCGTCATATAATTTAAATTCAATGGAATATATTACAGGTGCAAAGCATGCTTCACTGTAATCATAGTGATGTTTCAAATATACATATATAAGAACCGCAGAATATTATAGTAAGTAGGATATAATAATACAGTAAATAATTAAGTATCATTGTATTATATTGTATGAAGTCAATACAATATGAAGTCAGCGTCGAATAAGAGCCAACGTAATGTCTTTACTGTGCATTATTTAATGAATAATAAAAATCGTGTGTTGTTGTTTTTTCGCTATTTTATTTATTTTTCCTTAATTTATTTCGTGTTTTATATAGATATACTCCTGTTTCTGTATGGGCCGATTAAGGCATTCAGAAAGTTCACGTGATCATGGTATAAAATTGTTTAAAATGATAGACTATCAAAAAAAATAGGAAAAGGTCATCGGATCATAACATGTTTCTTACTTAGACAAACTAACATCATGTAATGGAATATAAATATCATAAAAATAATAAACAAGCATTTTGTAACGACATATTTGCAGTAGCTACAATATAGAAAATGAACAAAAAAGAGCATTATATTATCGAGCATCATATAATAACCATTGACTATAGTTTCGATTGATTAATGAAAATCGAACAAAATATAATGTTTAGCGCATCCCGTTACGATATACCAGTTTTCATAGCAGATAAAAGGTTTGCTCCTATTAATAAAGACAGTGATGACGTTCCATAAAATTTCATTGCTCGCGAAACCAAAAGGACCCTGCAACAATAAAAGAAAAACATACCTTTGTTGTGTCCATGTTGAGCGCAGCTTTTGTATAAACACTATAGATGGTGAAATATAAAGTCTTTACTTGATATGAATTTCTAACAAAATGATTATCTTATATAGGCTCAACATCACGGAAACAATCAGACTTGAAGACGGATGTGGCTTATTTAGGGAAATTTATTTTAAAATAGTGACGTTGAAAAAAAAGAACAATCCTCTATTGTGGTATTTAGAATCGGTTTAGTTAAATTCGTATTGTTTTGAATGAAAATTCTGAGAAAAGATAAATGGAAAAGTTTGCAAAACAAAAAATAAGATGTTGTTGTTGCAAAATATTTATTAATGCCGCTTGTCTATTAAATTACTGTTACGTGAACAGTTGCTCGTATAAAAATTTACAATTTACACATAAATCGCTGCATAATAAAAATTGCATATAAATGAACGCTTGACTGGCAATAGACAGTTATCCACTTGTTTACAACGACCGCTATTAATATAAAAAAAACAACAGCAAAACAATGATATAAACTTTTTATGAACAATTTCGACACAATTTAAAGTTATACTTCGCTCATCTTTCGGATAAAATACTTTCAATGCAGAAATTTATTGAAATTTAGGAAATTCTATCTGAATATGTATAATTTAAAAAAAAGTGAAAGAAATGCCCGCATTATGTTTCGGGAGCTGCGGTCTTTCTATAACTGGCCAACTAAATTTTAAAAAAACGGTCAACTTCACCAATGCTTCACTTCGCATTTGTCAAATAGTCAACAATGTGTTGTTATAAGAAATTCAAAGTCAACCTGGAGTAATATATTAGCTGGTGTGCCACAAGGCTCAATCTTAGGACCTCTGTTATTTCTCATTTATATAAATGATATTGTCAGTAAAGTAAAATCAAATATCAGACTTTTTGCAGACGACACTAGTCTCTATCTTATTGTTGACTTACCTGACTCTGCCTCTTCTATTCTTAACAATGACATGCAAAATATACATTATTGGGCAAAACCCCGGTTAATCGATTCCAATCCCATCTATGATATTCTCGCGTAAAAAACAAACCTCTACACCCTGACTTAAAAATGAAAAATTAAATAGAGGATATTGAATGAGTGTAAGTGCAATACTGAATTTATTGCACGAGTTGAATAAAATTATGTTATGCGAGCCTCTGGCGAGCATAATATTATTTTATTCAACGAGTGCAATAAATTCAGTAATGAACTTACACGAATTTAATATTCTATTTATCACATAACCCAAAATAAAGACCGTTTAAAGAGAAATAAGAGTCATTGGCGTCCGCGCCGAAGCGCGGCGCTCTTATGGAATGAAATCAGATTTTGTGAAAGGGCGACAGCAACTTCTCGAGCCTTTTAGTCGGTCATAATAAAAGCCGATAATTCCGATCGGTATGAGGGTGCTTGATTATTAATTAAGAATTAAATGTCGCGATATGTTGCAATGAATAGCGAACTGGAGAATTTCGCAATGCAAACATTTTCAAATGAAATAACCTTTTCCGTCAATAAATCGCGCTCTTCGGGGTTTTTTATTTATCATTTTGTAGTACACAGTGGGTTATCAGGGTATGTTATTGTTGTTGTACATGCATCCTAGAATGATCAGTTGATGACCTAAATATTCCGAAAATCTATTTAAAGATATATCTATTTATCACTCGTATCGGTAATTCCCGGTCTCTCCCGGTCTATAGTGACCGGCGAATAGTACCACACGTTTATATTGTCCGATCTCTCCCGGTTTTGAAGTAGATGTTTGATATCGTTACAATTAAAAAAAAAACAATAGCATGTTTCATTTTATCTATATGAGATAAAAACAATAAATATGTACAATAATTGAGAAAAGGGTACATTTTTATGGTATTAATAAGACATTATCAACTTTGAAACATTTTATTTAATTTGTTATCCGTGTTTAGTAAAGATGCCGAGGAATACAAATTAGATTTTATGAATTATTCAATTGATTGATAATTTAAAAAATGATAAAGAAAAATACAAATGTACATGTACATGGTTTAAGAATAAACAATATTATATATTGAAAGATAAACCATAATTTACTGACTTTTTCCAGTTAAGTTTTGACTTATAATCGTCAGTCAATATGACAATTGAATTCTTAAAAATTTATTTTACAATTTTAATAAAAAAAAAGAGTAGTACGCTCGTAAACATAAAAACTCAGTATTAAAATAGGACATAAAACACAAAAAAGAAAAGAAAACAATATTCATATTTGTATTTTTTTAATTAAAATTAATAGATAATACAATTATTGTATAATAAACAATTATGCTCAACATAATCAACATGTTAATATAACCATTGTCATATTTTTACAAAGTGTGAACAGATTCCTTAATAGGGGGTCTTCGCTAATAGCGATAACATAATAAGGGACAATTACAAAGGTGTGGTACGTGTTGATCATGCGTTACACATATGGATTATAAATAATTGTATACATGTATATCCGTTGCTATTAATAACCACGATCATAAAGAAAAATAAAAAGTAATATTCTAATCTCTACCATGCCAATCAAAGTTCATAATGAACACGCTCATTCATAAGTGATATACAATTCTGGTAAAAACCAATTTACCATTGAAAAGTGTATAAGAATATTTTGTAATCATATGTCTTCTAGTTCATCTTCACTTGCTGCTTTTCTTGCTTGGACGCCCTTTGATGCTTTGCATCAATGCTTTTCTTGTTTTTCATTGGCGCGGCTATAGTATAACGCTAACATTTAGCGCGTCTTTACACTATGTTTGTATAACGCTAATGACGTCACGTCAAAATATATGCACTGCCGTGCAATACCATTTTTACGGAGTCGCAAAATCGGCACGGGTGTGTGATAAAATGTTTTAAACAATTACAAATTTCGATGAACATAAACATATAGGCATAACTTTATGTAACAAAGCGAAGGAAAATGGCACTCTCATATCTTGTCAGTTGTATCCCGGGCTTGGAAACGTATTGGAATTTCAAGAGCATTCAAATTTACTTTAAATAGGAACTATCTTAAAAAACTTTATTTTACTTTCATGCTACCACTGTTAGATTATAGTGATGTTGGCTGGGATAATTGCAATAACTACGAAAAGCAAAAGATCGAATCTGTTCAAATAGAAGCAGCGCGTATTATCATTGGCGCGACTATAAACTCTGTAGCATTGAAAAACTTTATAATGAAACTAAATTGGGAAACCTTAGCAACTCGCAGGCACAAACACAAACTGATCACATTTTACAAAATTAACTAGAACTGCCACTATCATGGCGTGAATACCCCCGCATACCACTTTGTCAGAATCAACAGTGGCCATTTAGAGCTCAAGGACAACCTCCCTGCCAAATCTGAGGTTACTAAGCCAGTGCATTGCTAAGTTATGTATTCTACATGCTTCAAATGTGAAAATGTCAAAATCAATACATTGCGGACAGGACATTCTTTAGCAATTAAGAAGAAAAGCTTTTTTTGTCAAGGTTCATGTGACCTTGACCTTTGACCCAGTGACCTCAAAATCAATAGGGGTCACCTTATAGTCATGATCAACATCCATGCCAAATATGAAAACTGTGGGTCAAAGGAATCTTAAGTTAATGGGTGGACAAAATTTTTGAAGTCAAAGTCCCTATGACCTTGACCTTTGATCCAGTGACCTCAAAATCAAAAGGGGTCATCTACTAATCATGATCAACATCCATGCCAAATATGAAGACTGTGGGTCAAAGGAATCTAAAGATATTGGGCAAACAAACTTTTTGAAGTCAAAGTCCCTGTGAACTTGACCTTTGACCTGGTGTCCTCAAAATCAATAGGGGTCATCTACTAATCATGACTAACCTCCATGCCAAATATGAAGACTGTGGGTCAAAGGAATCTTAAGTTATAGGGCGGACAAGCTTTTTGAAGTCAAGGCCCCTGTGACCTTGACCTTTGACCTGGTGACCTCAAAGTCAATAGGGGTCATCTACTAATCATGACTTGCCTCCATGCCAAATATGAAGACTGTGGGTCAAAGGAATCTTAAGTTATTGGGCGGACAAGTTTTTTGAAGTCAAGGCCCCTGTGACCTTGACCTTTGACCTGGTGACCTCAAAATCAATAGGGGTCATCTACTAATCATGACTTACCTCCATGCCAAATATGAAGACTGTGGGTCAAAGGAATCTTAAGTTATAGGGCGGACAAGCTTTTTGAAGTCAAGGCCCCTGTGACCTTGACCTTTGACCTAGTGACCTCAAAATTAATAGGGGTCATCTACTTATCATGACTAACCTTCATGTCAAATATGACGACTGTAGGTCAAAGGAATCTTACATTATTGGGCGGACAAGCTTTTTGAAGTCAAGGCCCCTGTGACCTTGACCTTTGACCTAGTGATCTCAAAATCAATAGGGGTCATCTACTTATCATGACTAACCTCCATGCCAAATATGAAGACTAAGGGTCAAAGGAATCTTAAGTTATTGGGCGGACAAGAAAAAACCGACGGACAGCCAGACGGCCGGACGGCCGGACAGCCGGACGGACGGACGGACAAGCTGATTTCAGTATACCCCCCTTACAACTTTGTTGTGCGGGGATATAAAAACCACATTACACCAAATTACCCAAACTTAATCTCTGAACAAACACAAAATAGATACCAATTACGTAACTTCAATAACATACCAATTGTAAACTCAAGAACTCAACTATATCAAGATTCATATCTTCCCTCTGTCATCCGAGACTGGAACAATCTATCCGATGAAATTAAATCAAGTGCAACCTTAGAAATCCTAAAATCAAAATTGAATGGCCAACTTAAAATTCCCCCTTATACTATCTCACTGGTGATAGAAAAGCACAAGTACTTGTAACTCATCTACCTCTAGGCTGTA
The DNA here is from genome assembly GCF_026571515.1 of Ruditapes philippinarum. Lineage (NCBI taxonomy): Eukaryota > Metazoa > Mollusca > Bivalvia > Venerida > Veneridae > Ruditapes > Ruditapes philippinarum. The sequence continues at coordinate 136,595 of NW_026861815.1, read as the reverse complement.
GTTCTTTATATTATTAAAATTCTTTTTCGCAAATCTATTGTCAAAGACTTACACTGTTCCTGTTGTAATATTGAAACTATACTAGTAAATCATAATCTTCCTTCTTGTCCAAACTTTCAAGTTCAAAGAAATATTTTCTTTACAAACCTTCAGTGTCCTTGTACTGTTCAAAATCTACTAAATGGCTCTGAACATTTCAACTTTGAACAAAACAAAAGTACATGCAATTTATAAGTGCGTCCAAAATTACATTGTCGCCACCAAACGTTTCACATCAAAGTGTTGGCGTATGTTACAGAGCAAATTCATAAGCATGATTTATAGATTATATTAAGTTAACTGTCTTATCGGTAGCAAAACATTACACGTTATTTTGACGAAATAGAGAAAAACAGAATGCCTACAGATAGCCCAACACTGCAAAATTGTAAAATGTTGCAGGCATGGTTTGATTGAGCCTGTTCATGGACGGTACTGGAAAGTACAAGTTAAAGTCCACGCCCCCTAGCACCGGCTTAAGCAGAATTCAACATTTAAACACAAAAATGGTGAAATTTTAAATTTTGAAAACATCCGCAGATGTGTTCATACGGCGGTTATCTTGGAACCTTCAATCTGACACAGTAGTGTCATTCCATGAAAAGCGGCGTATTGTTCCCAAGTAAAAGAATGCGTGTGTTCTAAACGAGAAAACAATGGGCAGAACTAAATAAAATGGGATTTTGAAAGGGGATCTGTAGTTATGAAGCCTGCATATCACAGCAAGACGTCAAAAGACAAATTTGAAAAGCAGGCAACATATCCTAATGGTGATCAGGGCTAGCACTGGCTAATTTTTTCTTTGAGCCAGTTTTAGCGTGACGGGCTGACATCAAAATTACTATGTCTTTGCTGTTTTTCGTTAACAATCTATACGAACTTTACTATCTCTATATTTACTTTACATTTAATGGTTTATTTCTGCTATTCAATGAACACTTAAAAAGGCATGTGATATCAACAAAAACAAGGAATATCATTCAACTTTTTATTTTTAAGGTAAACTTTAATAGCATTACATTTTAAAATTAGCACATCATATACATGTATCATACATATCATATCTCATACATAATATATTTAATTATAAATCTTAACAATATCATATTATGTTACTTAGACTTACACATTCTTAAAAATGCATGTAAATAGTGGCTTGTATCAGGAAGGGGGCTGGATTCTGTAACATGTGTTTGCAAGGAATCAGGAAGGGGCTTTGAAATTTTTTTTATAATTCTTCTACTCTTGGATGTAGACCACAGTCTGAAGGCTCTTTGGTATGGGAATGTGGGCAGAGTAGGGCCATCTATAGAAATTTTCAGGAGATTGTCAAGGGAGGGGAGTGTCAGACAGTTTCTGAGTGAAGTTTTTATAAGGTTCTGCTTGGAGAAGCCCCTCTCACAATCAGCTGTTGTCACGGGCAGAATCAGGAATCTCTGGGCAGCCTCTGCAGCAGCAGGATCACTAGGCTTGTTCTTGATTGCTAAATTGGCACATGAAGTGGAATCAGTCACTGATTGGTTGCTTGGATCAGACCCTAAAGCCCTAGAGTAATGGACAAAGCTCAGAAGTTCATTCCTTCTCCCTTCAAAACCAACTTTGGCCAAATAATCTGACACATTGTCAATATCAGAGTCAACAGAAGAAAGGTGGGGATTGAAAATTTTTATATTCTTTCTATTTGAAAATAATTTTAATGTCGTGTTTAAAATGAATTGATGACAGAATACATAGAATAAACAAATTGCGAGTAGGGCAAGTCTGAAATCATCGCAGCAGAATATTTTGTTCCGTAACATTTTACTCTGTTTATGCACATACACCGTGATAATACAGTATTCAAGTAGTCAGCCGTCTTCATTTCCAACCCACTGAGGAAATGAATTTATATAAGTCTTGGACATGTTTTCAAATCCTCTTCCGAATTAAATTAAGTAATAAAGTCGTTAGCATTGTTTTACCTCTGAATTAATATCTTCAGTTTTTCATGATTTTTGTTAAACAATGTCTTCTGGTTGTAATGTATACATATCTACATGTATTTTTGGAAATTCTGGAAATGATTTTCGTGGCACTATGTATATTCATACTGTGTTATCTACAATGTTTAAAGCATGGATGTTGGGGTTGGCGGAGGGGGGGGGGGGGCTTGAATTTGAAATGACCAAACTTTCCTTTTTAATGGGGGTCTGGGGTCTTCCCTTAGGGAAGAAATGAAAGCTACATATTATAAATGGTGGCTTCTGGTGCAATTTAGGTGCACGTTTTGAAATAGAAATGTCTACATATTTTTTCACAATATTTCAGACTCTAGAGTTTTATATTCTAGTCGATTTCTTAAAATATAAATCTACAAATTATTCAGATTATTTTCACGTGCACACTTTAAAAGTAACGTTTCTTCAATATCAGAAATGTCTGTCTTTAGACGAGACCGTTATAAATACTTTAAATACTAAATGATGGTTTCTGATTCATTTTCATGTGCACAATTTATAACACACGTTTCTAAATTTCACCTAAAATGCAACAGCATCGGCCATTTAACAAGTAGATTGCATTGTTACTTTATAGTGAGAGGGGGTAGTTACAATGTACCTTATTTCAAGTTGATAAAAATGGTTTGTAGCAAAAATACTTTGGAAAAACATAAATTTCACAAAAATTTTGATGTAAGAAATATTTCAACAATTATAGCATGTGTATTTAATACTGACATTTAATCATAGGCCTACACGAAGTTATCTCTGTCTGTTTTATTTGGAATCGTTCGATTAAATTGTTCTGATGAAAAACTAAATCTAATCAAGTAAACCATGGACGAATTTCCTGCATATATTTTTATCGCATAAAAAGGAAAAAATAGGTATAGTATGATATTGTAACTATAAATAGTCTATAATTTGATATTTTAAGATAAACTTATTTCCCGCTTAAGTATGTATGTATAAAGCAAGGCGATCTACAGACCCGAAACGGAATTGTTTTTACCAGAAATTTGCACTGTCAGCGACTCAGTGTTTACATTTTATTAATCAATGGCACCAGTGCTCGTCACTCCATTACAGGTCTCGACTGTAACTTTATTAGTAGTGGTTTGCCGGACCACTGGATTTGAAATTGATGTTGTCCAGACTGTTAAAGTGTGCCCCCCCCCCCTTCAAATTCTCCTGTCCTAGTCCTTATATCAGACCTATATGTAACCTATTTCATATTTATCATTCATTAATCTGATATTTTACATTTTTCATTTTCCATGTTACGTTAGGTCTTAACAGATCTTTGCAAACAAATCGACATAAGACATCGATTTAGATGATCCAGTGTTTTTTTTCTCTACTTTGGGAATGGTGCTGGTACCAGACTGATTGGGAAAAATGCGTTATTTTGAATTATATTGGGAATTTTTTCATGCATTTTTTCAGCTACAAATAAGATTAGTCATCATGAATAAAGATAGCTTACAGCTTCCACTGTGTATGTAGAACTATTGAGTGGTGCTTTATATGAAAATATTGTATTTAAAATGATTTCAGAGAAATCAATTGCATGGGTGCAAGTTTTCCGGCATGTGCCGGAAGTTCCGGTTTTTCACGTGCCGGAGGGATCATTTTTGCGAATCGCGTAAATCCGTTGAGATATTTGGAGGGGTATGGTGCGGGTCTACTCTTTCACACTGAGAAGTACCACCGATTAGAAGTTCATAATCGAGAACGCTATATAACATACGGATGCTCACGGTTGTTCTCGAAGCGTCAATAGTAAACTTTCGCGGAAACTGCTGATAGTTTCCGAAGATATACGAGATGTTTACGAAAACATGAATTATTAATCCCGGCATGCAATTTTATCCGTGAATTTATTACAACGATTTAGATTGGCGCGCTAATTATAATCATCCAATGAAAAAGCGGCTTCGTTACCAATTCGGCTACAGAGTAATATGTAAACAGAAAGTAATTGTACAATTTGTTAGTCAAAATGAAGTTTCTACACGAAGGATTTAAAACAAAAGATATCGAGAAGATCTCAAAAAATAAATGGAGATGGGAATGGTTGTCTGTATGTGATCGAAACGGGGATAACTACGGAAACTGCCTGGAAAAGCCAGACGTTCCTGGCGTAGCTTTCTGCACTGTATGTAGAAAATCCATCAAGTATGAATCCAGCGGGAAAAAAAGAATTAAATGCACACAGACGATCCAAACCATATGAAAAACAAACTTACTGTGAAACATAACCAGGCTTGTTTTAATTATCTTTTTTGAAAACAATTTATTGTTTGTATGGAATCAGGGTCAGCTCAGCCCTAATTAAAACGTAAACTCGGTATACAAATCAATTCATTTTTCAATTTATTTATATATTGGTTTGTTTTATCACTCTTTACTGTTGGAACCACAATATTAAATAGTGGAAACAATATATGAATGCACATTTCTTTTTTTGTTGAAATGTTTTTGTTTATATAATTAAGAAAGAGAGAGAGAAAAGAAAATAATTATGTGAGCAATATTTAAGTGAAAATACTGTACAGTATGTATGTTATCTGGCATGTAATCATTCAAGGGAATTGCATTTTAGGCCTTCAAATGTGCTATAATGCAGGAGCTTCCGGGGGCCTCCGGCCCCCTGGACCCCTGGCCGGGCGTTGCCCTGGACCCACTGGGGGCCCTTGCGGCCCCCTGGCCCCCAAACAAATAGTTCAGGTTTTTCAAAATTTTTAACTTGCACCCATGCAATTGGCCTTGTGGCAATTTTGAACAGCCATTTTGGGAAGTTAAACTTTGGAAATTGGGAATTTTAATGTCTATTTTCTATTGGGAACAGTACCGTTTTATGGTAGTAGTTATATAAAGAAAAAGAAACACTGAGATCTAATGCATTTAGACAATTAAAACAGTGTGTATTTACATTAATATTGACCTATTTATGAACTAAACTAAAAAATAAATACCTTTTAACAAAATAATTAAACTGTCACATCCGAAAAATCATGATTAAATCCTCTCATTTAATTAAATTCCTTGTACAGCCGATATACAAATGTACAGTGCGCAAAATCTTATTGGCTAATTCAAATGCAAGCGTTTAAATGAGTCCAGAAGTTTCTAACGGAATATTTTTCCAACGAAATAACAAAGTACCTTGTTTGAGAGTTTTTGTTAATGGTAGAGCATGCAATTGAAAGAAAAGAAGATAAGCTTTTTAATAAAGCTTGAAAGGCAAGACAATAGACATTTTTTTATTTTTTTTAAATGCTATGCGTTTATGAGCAATAACTATTAGACGTCAGGCTTGACCAACATAAAACTATAACAAGCCTGTAACGTCTAATGTATTGGACTAATCCAGTCCCTGCTTGAACCCCAAAAATTTAAATAAAAGTCCATTTCCACATTTTATATTCAGAACAACAATAATATGGCACTATTGCACAATTTTCAATATTGCATTGAAGCTAGTATTTATTGTGTCGCCTCTACAGAGTAGTGTCGACATATAGGGATCACTTCTCCGTTGTCTGTCTGTCGGTCCATCCGTCCGTCACAAAACTTGTCCGGACTACTCCTCATAAACTACTGGTGCAATTTCATCCAAACTTTACAGGAATGATCAGTACCAAGTCTAGTTGTGCATATTATCAGCATTTTCCGGTTCAATGATTTTTGTCAGAGTTATGGCCCTTTAATAATTTTTATTTTTAAAGTTTGTCCGAACTACTTCTCTTATACCACTACAGCAATTTCAATGAAACTTTACGGGATTGATCTGTAGCTCAAACTTTTATGCATATTGCACGGGTTTTCCGGTTGAATGATTTTTTTTGGCCGAGTTATGGCCCTTTGATAAAAAGGTGTTTTTTTCTGTGTATTGCCAGATACACAAAAGCTTGTCCGGACTACTCCTCATAAACTACTGGTGCAATTTAACCAAACTTTACAGGAATGATCAGTACCAAGTCTAGTTGTGCACTGTCCGTCTGTCTGTCCGTCTGTCACAAACTTTGTCCTAAAATGAAATTGGCCATCATGAGGCAACACATGTGATTACTGATCGCTCTTGTTATACAAGGGTAGCATCTTCTACACCCTTCACCATGCCCCCTCAATTTCAAATGTAGAGGTACATGTTTCACTTAGTATTACTACCAACTAACACAGGCACAAACTCATCACTTAAGGTAGCAATATAGCAGACACTCTTTTCTTTAGTCCATATACATGTATATGCTTATTACCTGTATCCGAAATTATTTGCATTTATTTTAAAAGGTCAATTGTTTATATTTTTTATTTCTTATGACATTTGTAAAGCTCACAGTTGATTCTTGAAGTTAATTAAAAAAAACAACACCAAGTGACTAACTTTTTGTTGATCATTTGAGAACTCAAAATACTTTTTGGCAGTTATAAATATCCAATACTTTTTTTCTTAAGACAGTACATGTGAATTGTGATGTCAAGCCGTGGCTAAAATATTTACGAATCAGACTGAGATGACTTTTTGAAAGCAGACTTGCCAGGGCTCAATGAATTTCTTTAGGGCCACTTTCCCTGCAGGGCTGGGCAGTGACCCTCCAGATTTACTTGCCCTACATAAAATGCACTCGCCCTACATTTTGACGGACAAAATTTTTAAAAATCAATCACAAAACTCTAAAGCTGTCATTGATTTAGTGCAATGCTTTAGTGTCATTGATTTTATTAATGATATCGGGTATCGGATGTGAAATATTGGGGATTCACCGATTTATCGATAAATACTCCTAATTGTTTGTATAATATATGATACTTTTTCATACCTGTCTAAATGATTTTAGTAAAATAAATGTTCTGTTCATACAAATATGTTGTGTCCAGTTTGTAAATGACATTTGCAAATTTTTTTTCTGACCATATTTTGCCATCACTGGTATGAAATGACAACAGAGTGTTAGTCATGGCCACCTGCTTTTTATACGCCCGTTTGAAAAACGGGACGTATTATGGGAACGCCCCTGGCGGGCGGGCGGTCGGGCGGGCGGGCGGCGTCCAATTTTGTCCGGAGCATATCTCCTACATGTATGGAGGGATTTTAATGAAACTTCATAGAAATGTTCACCACTATGAGGAGCAGTGTCGCGCACATGAACCAGGTCTCTAGGTCAAAGGTCAAGGTCACACTTAGAGGTCATTGAAAAATGCTTGTCCGGAGCAAAACTTCCACATGTATAGAGGGATTTCAATATTACTTGGCACAAATGTTCACCATTGTGAGGCGGAGTGTCGCGTGCAAGATTCAGGTCCTCCTTGCGGCCAAGGTCAAGGTCACACATAGAGGTCAAAGTTCAGATAAAAATATGAAGATGTGTATATGGACCATTTAGTCATCATTTATTGAGGGATTGTAACACAAATGGTCATTATCAAGACTATAGCTGTGATACATATAATTTAGGTCAATATATACAAGGTCAAGGTCACTAAAGATGATGAAATATCCAGATTTTGTAAATAGAATTTAATCAAAGGGCAACAACAAAGTTATTACTTTGTTCATAAATGACTTACACAATTACTCCCCTTGATCTACTTTCACTTTCAATTCTAAAAATAGAATTTAATCAAAGGGCATAAAATAATCCTCTTTCTTGGACTTGAGTATGTTCTAAAGAATGTAACATTTATTTACACATGTTTCATTCATTGGTCAAGATTCTTAACTGTGATAACTATGGTGTTCTGTAGACTTGGTATTTGTTCATAAAGATCATACAGTAATTACCTTATCAAATGTAAATACTTTCTCATAGAAATTTAATTATATTTTAATTTTCAAGTAAATATCAGTTCAGCTCATTCAAAGATTAAGAATTGTAATGAAATGTATTTCCCTAATATAAAATCTTAAATCATAATTTTTTAGTTATTAAATTGCAATTACATGTACTTTTTATCTTCCCTACTGATTTGTTTTAAGGTTCATTTAACAACACAGTGCCAAGGATAAAAACTTGCTTGCTAGATAACACTTATCCATAATGCCCCCATCTCCATCTAAAGCTTTCGTAAACGGGCGTATTTTGTGACTATGGCACCCTTGTTTTTGTATGTTTTTAGTGAATTTTCATAATTTATAGACATTTAAATCATTTATCAAAATAATTGATTTTTTCAAATGTGTATTGATTATTGATCCGACAGAAAAATATCAACAATACTCCGATATCGTCTCTATCGATGTTACAGAATCTATCATCATACGCATTCGGTAAAGTTTTATACTTAGGCCGATGATGATAACTTCATAAGGTCAGTTTTCGGTTGACAGTATTACGATTGAAATTACTTCTGCTGTTTGATATTTTTACCGAATAACTTCATTTATATTAAATTTTCAGAGAAATATCATTTGGATCTGAAGAATCTAACTTGCCCTGTCAGGCGAGTTTGGTCAATTTTTTACTTGCCCGTCCCAAACTTTCACGGGCATGCGAGTGGATTTGTCAAGGCCTCCATGCAATTGAGAATGGGTTAGACTGTTCCTAACAATTGGTAGATGGCAACGACATTTAGTTGATATGCATATTAGGCTATCCCAAACATTCATTCTGACAATTTTTTTTGTTGCGTGGCGTTGCATGTACCCCCTGCTTTTGATTTTTATGCATGCATGTAGAATTTTGTACGTGAGATAAGCACTGTAGTTTGTGAATGGGCATGCTGGCCCTTTCAATGCTTTGATTCTACCAAAATTTACAGTCAGTGTTGAAAGTACTAACTCAGCCAAAAGTCTGTAGTTTTTTAAAAACTTAGTCTTGATCAATGCAGTAAAGATATATATATGCAATGACATCTTACATATAAATCAGTGTTTGGGATTTTGTTATATACAGACACCGAAACTGCAGGTAACTTAAAATTTGACTTGAACTGATTTGTGTAAACACTGATATTTCTTTGACTGAATTGCTAAAAGAAGGCCAAGTTGCATAGGAAATGCTATTGTATCTTCTACAAAAACTTAACAATCAATGACATTCACCACCAAAATTCCCATCCAGATCTACAGTAGACTGTATATTCTATTGTAGCTACAAGGAGAAATTTATACAAAACACATACTTTCTTCATCACTTCAGATAAACTTTACCCAAAATTCACTATTTTATCATAGAGCTATGATCTTTTATAAGTACAGTAGAAGTGCATAAGTGATAATGAAATTTTTCAGTATGTGTTAGATTCAAAAAGTAAATACTTTGAGCCACATTCTGTGAATGCCTATTTGCAAGTTTTCACTTGTATATTTTACATAGTACAATTTGTCTTATTAGCTGGTATGAACATTCAGTTTCTTATTAGCTCTGTTCCGTGTAAAATATGGAAATTGACAGTTGTTATAGCTGATCCAGTTTGTAAATAGCAATTTAAGACCAAGTAAAATGTCAAAGACAGAGTCAGTGGAAAATGGGTTAAGCTTTCCTACTTTAAAGTTTAATATTGCCTATATTATAACATTTGTATTTTGCCTTACCTCTTGTCTTAATTTACAATAAGTTAATTTGTCTGTTGTATTTTACAGATAACAGTGAAGAATGACCGGATCATTGATGGAAATTGGAACCTGAAAGAAGTCTATGTAATAAATGTAGACTTGTGACAGAATAGTTTATCATCTGGAACATAATATATAGTGCCATTATGAAGCTGACACATTTTCAGATACAGTTTGATAACCCCCATGGGGTATTTGCAGCAGGGGAAAAAGTCAGTGGACAGATAATGCTTAATCTAGCAAAACCAATGAAAATGAGAAGTAAGTTGGAATCAAGTTGTCTGCGCAGTCTGATCAGGATCCATGCTGTTCGCTATCAGTTTCTCTACTTGTTATAGGGTTTGTAAGCGACCAGCATGGATCCTGATCAGACTGTGCCGATCCATGCTGGTTGCAAACACATTACAATGTTTTGTCATGGCACGGCTATTATATTTGTTACTCTAGGGATATAGGTTTGTCATATTTGGTATGGCTGAGACTGTCAGCGGTTTCTCACTTAATTAAGAAGAAGCCTTAGCCTCTTGATTTTGGGAAAGATTGTCACTTAAATTGATAATTTGGGAAGTAAAAAAGCTGGTCAGATTTTTGGGAAAACTGCATGATTTAAAAAAAAAATCAATTGGAAAGAGGCCTTTTTATAAGCCTCTGTTATAAAAGGTGAAAAATCACTGGCTGTGTATGGAAATAAAGTAAAACATTTTTTAAAATCTTTGCTTATTCTTTTCTAAAGAGAAATTTTGAAGAACATTTTGCAGTGAAAAGTGAAATATTAGTAAAGCAGAAATATTTAAAAGATACCTATTATATTAACCCTGTACTTGCTAGAACTATACAGTCTGACTAGGCTCTACTGTTGGCTTACCAAATTGTAATTTTGATCTTGACATCCCTAAAATAGATAATTGACAGTGGACAGTTCCAAAAATCAAAGCTAAATCAGTCCATTTGAACAAATCCAGCATCTTATGGGTTATACTTATGCAGAAATATGATGCCTATTTTGAAGGCATACCTAAAGCATGAAAGGTATCCTTAAGCTTTTTATTTTGAAACTAAATGCTTAAATTGGTACATTGTGAAAACATGAACATTGCTTTTTTTATAGGCTTAAAGGTTCTTCTGGTAGGGGAAGGTAAAAGTCATTGGTCGAAAAGACGTGGAAAGACAACTGTTCACTATCGTGGATCAGAAACTTATTTGAATGCCTTAATTGTTCTGTTTGAAGGAGGTGAGTAAGGGTCACACACTTTTAAATTATTATCTAGTCTTTTGTATACATTTTAACACAACAAGTCATATGTGTTCTTTGGAAACTAGTCATTATGTGTTCTTTAAGGTTATTGTGATTAATTTTGCGGCCATTAAAATGTTAAACCATCAATTCTATGGTTTGTTCAGTCTGTTAGGCTTTTTTCCTTCAAAGGTGCTGACAATGAAATACCAGGGTTCTCACTAGGACTTTAAAACATGGAGTCCATGGACTCCCAACCCTGAAAAAGTTGGAGTCCAAAAGCTCGTCGCAATTAATATGTTTACAGATTAGTCATTCAATGCTCACAATAGCATTGCTGATATTTTGAATCTTCAAGAGTCTTCCAAAGTTTATAGTTATTCAAAAGAAACTCTGAACTACATAGTATAATTATTGTTTTGTTGTTAGTATTTATTATGAAATTATTTCATTATAATGCATCAACACATGGAAATCGGTTTTTTTTCTCACTTTTATACCAAATCAAATTTTATTCTGGTTAAATAAGTCCACTCTAAAGACAAAAAGTTTATATTTGTAAAAAAAACGTATATGTATATAGGCAGCGTTTAGCGGAATGAATAGGAAAGTCATGTACTGGGCAGGAACCAGTTTCCGGACATAATTCGAGTTTTTTTAATTGTCTATTTTTTAATAATAAACATGCATTAATAAAACTAACATACCAAAAACCTGAGCTCTAACTACGTCCGAAAACACAATTAATACTGCCTGGTGACGTAAGCAATGTACAAACTGAAGGGTTGAATTAGGTCATCAAAAGTGTAAATTGTTCACTCTTGCAGAACCAGTTTCCGGACATAATTATATTATGATAGGAAAACTAACGATCACGTGATAAGTCTCGGAAAGACTGAAAAGTGAAACGGATATTTTTGTGTGTACGGCAGCAACGAAGTGTGAAAGTGGAGTAAACCTAGCTGATTCGTTACAGATTTAGCTCTGGGGAATTACACCCAATGAACTTCGAATGAAGTACATTGTGCATTAATTGCTACCCCAAATTATATCCCGAAATAAACAAAATATTGCGCATGCGCAGAACAAATTACATGCCCCAAAGGGATATAAGGCTGTTTTTAAAACACAGGTAAGATATCCTCACGAAATTTTAATGATGTATCAATTTGGAAGGAAGTTTATTTTCTCAAACAATCAAACCAAGCATCTTCATGACATATAATACCGATCGTCATCGATAAAGCCAAAATTAAGCCGTTAGAATACTTGTCCGGAAACTGGTATTCTCCGGAAACTGGTTCCTGCCCAGTACAGCTTCACACAGTGTGTAAGAGATTCATCCGATCGACAATTATTTTAGCATCTTCAAAAGGGGGCAAATTGAAGATCGATATTTAAAGATTTAATGTTGATTAAATAATAAAGGAACAATTCATTCGCATGTTTGGCTTGGAAACCAAGAATTATACATATATGCTTATAGTGTATTTGCCTCTTTGCCTGAATGAAAATGAACAATAGGGTGGCATAGTGGTCTAGGTTTCTGCCTCTCAACCCAGGGATCATGGGTTCGACCCCTACTTGGGTCAGGACCATGATTCCTCATAATTTATGACACCAGTTCTAGTGAGTTGCAGGAAGCAGACTCTAAAGTGATAAATATAAGTTGTAAGCAATCAAGCTAAAATAATTATGAATATGTTTAAGCTAAACTTCAACGAATTCAAATCTTTCAGAAACGTGTGAGATAGCTATTGTAAATAAAGCTGACTGTTCTACTGAGATTACTGAGATTACTTTTAATCTCTTACAATGTAAAGAGCTTACCTGAGGACTTCCTCAACAACTCCAGTAAAATTCAGAGATCATGGGTTTGAGCCCTACTCGGGTCACAACCATGTTTCTTCATATGACACCAGTACTGGTTGGTTCCAGCACGGATTTATATTACAAGGATCGGACACTTTCGTTTTAGCTTAAAGTCTCGTCGCGCGCATGCGCGGAATCGCACATTGGATAAAGGTGGACAGAATGAGAGATGGCGGAACGCGCGGAATAAGAAATATGACAGATTTTCACAAGAGTGTGTGGTGTTATTGCAGCCTTGTGGAAATTTTTACACATATTAATGTATTGATACAGTATTATTTTGTGTCGCTAAAGTATTAATATATGAAAATATGCCGAAAGAACGCTGCAACGCTGAGTTAAAAAAAGTACCTAATTTAAAAAATATTCGCCCATTGTCAAGGCATACTCTCTACACTTTGACGCCCTTTTACTTCAAGCACAAATTATTACCGCGATTCAGATTAAGATAATTATTTTCTACATTGTTTAATGGTTGCAATGCAAAAAAATGTTTCTTGATTGCTTAAAAACTTTAAAAAAAATTCACGTTTGAAATTTGTCTTTTTTATGTGAATTATTTCAATATGATTTGAACATTTTTTATTTGATTACCTGAATATTAGTATAAATATAGTATTCTACTAATAAGTGTATTAAATTTATTTTCAGATCATTGAAAAAAGCGTTCATACATAGATGAATTCATTATATTGGCAAGGAAGAAACTTTTATTGGCATTCAGAACAGCTGTTTTATAATATTATTTTTTACGTTTAAACAGGTTTTTTTCATAGTTATCCTTCACAATTCACGTCAAATGATTTATTTGTCATACGTTAATTTTCATTATTTTTCAACTAAAGGACTATACAAATTTAGTTGTATATATTCAATATATTCAATTTCATTTATAAATGTTAATAAAGAAAATAGATTTACGTTGTATTTATATATATCCTCTTCAGAATCATTTTCTATCACACATACCATGGATTGTAGTTAAAGACCGCGCGTATACAAATATATATTCAAATTCTATTTGTTTTTGACGATTGAGAGTTGCAATTATCACATGTAACCTGGTAATGAAAGTTTGAAAATAAAGTTTTTCAATTATCACTTGTTACCTGGTAATTAACCCCCTTCAAAAGTAATTTAACTTCAAAGAATTTAAGCGATGTGTTAAAATAATCAAAAGTTACTTTTATTTCGCACAATACTGACTGAAACTGAAAAGACTTTATTGTTTTTCTAGCGTTACATTAAAAAATATCATAAATATCTTTCTACAGGCATTCAAATAAAAAGAATGATTAAAATATACGAGTGACATTGTAAATTAAGCGCCCGCAATACATTACCCGTAAAACAATTGAGCGGTAATAAATTTGACTACATAACCCAATAAATCTTGAATATTGCATCTTTGATCATCTGTGAATAACTAACAACATTTTTGGCTTCTTTTTTATTTTGAAATTGAATTTATTATGTTACCATAATAATGAATTTCAAATACCTGCTTTTTATATAAAAAAATGTAAATTTACCGCGGATTTCGTCAAGTTAATTTTTGAATCGTCGTTGCGGACAGATAAACCGTACCTTTAAAAAATAAATTAGATATTTGAATTAAACAAGTATTTTTCTTCAAAATAAACTTTAAATTTCCAAAATCGGATAATAAATGGAAAAGCTATATGGTATTTTGTAAAGTAGGTATCCGTTAGCGCTGGTAAATTATCGATCAATGTACCTTTATCGGGTGCACGACAAGATATTTAAGCATTTATATAGGGTTAACTGGGAGTGTCCAATCCCTGTAATATAAATCAGTGGTTCCAGGAAGATGACTTGAAAGTGATTATTATATAAGTTGCAAGGATTTGTTTCGCAATCAAGCTTAAATAAATATGTTTAAACCAACTCCAGTAAAGCTGAAAAATTACCATATGACTTTTACAGTGTTATGACAGGGAAGAAAAAAATAAATGATAACAGTTAAGTATGTGATGTTATTTTTCAGATTCACAGAGTGGTAATAAGGAACATCCAGCAGGAAGTCATGCCTATCCCTTCTCCGTACAGTTACATGCTAATTTACCATCATCATTTGAAGGGACCCGTGGCCATGTGCGATACGTATGTAAATGTACTATAGACAGGCCATGGAAATTTGATTCACATACAAAGCGTGCATTTACAGTTATTCATCATGTAGACCTTAATTATCTGCAACAGGCACCAGTTAGTAAATGCTTTCACAGCTTTTTACCTTTACCACGCTAGCTTGAAATACTTAAATGGACTTTTCCCATATTTCAATAAGCAAAAAAAATATTTATCATTTTTGGTGGCATAGTTGTGTAGTTTTTTTTCCCCACATTGGAAAATTTTATGACACGAATTTCCCAAATTTGCCATGTGGCATTTTCCCAAAATAGAGGAAAAAAAGCCTGATTTTAGTTCTATGATACTGAACTCCCATAAACTACCAAACTGTTTCATGTGTAGAAAAGGGCAAGTCCATTATATAAATTAAGAAGGATAAAAGATAACTTTTTTTAACAACATAATTTGTAAATAGAGGATATTCAAGTTTTTTCTATAAATACAGGATTTATTTTCAAAGAGTGTGATGAAAATAAATATTTCATGTGTGGCTACCGCCACAAGTGAAATATGATAATTTTCATCCTACAAGATGAAATTAAATCCTTTATTTATGGAAAGAAATCTTGAATTTTGTTTATTATATACATTTCTCTTTTTTGACATTACAATTTGAAAAACTTCCCCTTAAATTTTGTCTATTATTGAATTGAGAAGAAAGTAGTCCTGCAAGACGCCAGTGAAAATACAGAAAGTATGTATAGCTGCAGTGAAAAATATACTTTTACAGTTGAAATATGGAAAATGAAAATACATGTTTCATTTCACAAATATTTCTCAATATTTCATTTATAAGTTACATGTATTATATAATAATAGAATGAAATAAAAAGATGTCTGTAGATTGTTACCTTTTTATAGGCTTCAACTTCTTATCATATCTAACTATGTACTTTTAGGAAACTGTCAAAGACCTATATAAAGTATAGAAAATACTGATTTTTTTTGGTGAAATTTTAAAATTTTAACTATGTTAAATATGTAGTAAACTTAATACATGTTGAGATAACTTTGTCTTATTTGAAGTGTATGAAAATGACTGTATGATTATTTCTGTAAAAGTTATGATATTATCTGAACACTGCTATTATAATATTACATGTATATGAATTATAATCCATCAAACTGAACAAAACGATCTTTGACATTAGCTTTTCCCTATATTTTACTGCCAAATATAATACGGCTGTCTACCTTAGCCCAAAATAGGTATATTTTCCCCTAAAAATGCAATATTTTCCCCTGATATGCCCTATGCACATTCTTCACAAGAACCATGACATTGATTGAATGGCAGAAAGCTGTCCTTATAGATATCTTTTTGCTATGTACATGCATGTTAAATTGAATTGAAATTGAAAATTTTATAAAATGTGTGGGTAAATTCTATTCTTAGCTGTTGGAATTTGATTTTAAGTTTAACCCTCTTTTCTGATTTATCATGATATATTTTCTCCTTTAGAAAACCACAGGTTGTTTTAAAAATTGGAAAAAAAACAAAACAACACTGTTTGAAATGGAAAGAAAGTATTTGACTATTTATATTTCCAGATCCCGTTAGATGGGCAGACAAGACAGGATATCGAGGGTTGTTGTTGTAGTGCCGGATCGGTGGAAGCATCTCTGAGTCTTAATAAGACCGGATATGTACCCGGTGAACCGATTGTATTTGATATTCTTGTAGATAACCAAAGTGATTACAGAATAAATCAAGTAGAGCTGATCCTGACTCAGGTAAAATATGTTGTTCTTTCATATGATAATGTCCAAAGTCCAGATTATACCAACTTAAACCCAGTTCAAAAAAAGTAAAATATAACTATTTATATAGGCTGACACAGATGGGGCAAGGACAAAGCACTATAAAATCCCGAAAACAAAAAAGGCTTTAATCCTTGAAAAGTCTTTACAGGATTATTTACAATACTTTAGTTTATTTCCTTTATTCATCATACATGCCATTTCCAGACTGATTTCCCAGACACTAAAAAATGTTTCTAAAAAATAACATGACAGCATTTAACCAAGTATACCTATATTTACAACTTGCATATATTATGGTACACCAAAGCATGCACTGCGGTAGCATAAAGTAATCAGCATACCTGTTTTTATACTGTGACAATGCCGCATCAGATGAAAGAAAAAATGTTAAAAGAGCGGCTTATAAAGTTTTGTAAGTGGCAGGGAACATTCACTGTCGTCACCAAATATACCCGAAAAAGTCACCCAATTTATTAAAATGTACCACAATCATGTAACAATAGTCTGTTAGACCAAAAATTAAATGTACTTTTCTATTTTTTTTAATAAATTAAAACATTTCTAAGTAATCATCTTGGATGATAAAATAGTGCACTAGAGATGTTAAATTAATAGCAAAGTCTTACTTAGGAAAATGGGGGAAATGGGTTGTTTTAAGGGGAAGGTAACGGGTCCAGAGGTTTTTAGGGGAGGTGGCTATGTTTATCTTTGAAAATTCGGACATTTTTATTTTACAGACAAACGTACCGGGAATCTCGAGGGGCATTCCTATCATCGGGTCACCCAAAAAATTCCCCCAAAACAGCTTCATTTTCCCTCCTTCATTACAACTGTAATATAAAGCAGAGAACTTCGGAAAGAATTAATCGAGCGACACTCGTGCCATCATTGCCACCATCTGGGCTCGAAGGTTGCGGGATAATTGACATAGCCTATACAGTTGAGGTCAGTATATTATATTTGCTTTTTTTGATTATTTGAAGTGAAAAAATATTTTAAGAAATAAAAAAGTTATGATTACAGAAAATCAAGTTGGTATTATTTTTCATCAAGATTCCTTTTGATAAGCCATTGACTTGCTTTGTTCTTTGCAAACAGTTGAAAGTTCCGTGAAGTGGCTCAAAATTGAAGATAGTGATATAAGGTCACTCTTGCTTTTTTCTTGCAATACAGTTGAAAGTCCTGTGTAGTGGCTCAAAATTGAAGAAATTGATTTAAGATCACTGTTGCTTTTTTCTTGCAATACAGTTGAAAGTCCCGTGTAGTGGCTCAAAATTGAAGATATTGAAGAAGATCATACTTGGTACGATACCCCTTCAGGAACCTACATTCCAGGTGCCAGTACAGCCGTCCGCACCATCACTACAGCACTCACCGTCAGGACCTGTCACCGTCCAGCCTCAATCAGTGAACTTGAACATAGATCCTCTACCCCAGCCACCTTCGTATGAAGAAGGTAGCCTTTTTGCCTATAATACTGCATGTTTGTTTCGTCAAATTTCATTGAATTATTTTAACATTTATATTTTCTATAAATATACACTGCTGTACGAACATGATTTCTTCTTGCCTCAAGTAAAGGAATTTTGCTGGATTTTATGTATTAGGTATGAAGTTTTTCTTTAGAGATATATGTCTGTGTGTAAACAGTTGTTTGTGATAAAACCCTAACATAGTCAACAGTGGCTCGAGCTATATCTGCTGACAACCATTTATATTTGGTCATATAACCTGTCAAAAATCCTTTTATCGTCAAAAAACCCTTATAACATAAAGTTATTATCAATGTTCCAAAGGGACAGACTTCTTATCCCATTTGATTATCCCATTTGATTTATGAATCAATGATTTGGAAACAAATGTCCATTTGACACAAAGACCAAGATCAAATGACAATGTTGAAAATTTGTCCAAACATCAAACCAGCAACTCCTTGATTACAAATCTGATCCTGTCTCTAAGCTAATCTAAGAAGGCTGCCAAATTTAACACACATATCATGGTTGAATGCCAATGATTATACAAATTTTGTGTACCTTAAAAAGTAGCAAAAGATAGCAACACATTTTTGTTGTATAAATTGGAAAATTATGTTTTACAGTCATCAAATTTAGCATTGACCCGGTTGCCCATGGCCAGTGAAGATTAAGTCGGCCCAGTGTAAATTTTAAGAAAATTTAGTTAGATATATAGTAGAATAAATTCAAAACTGGAATTCCGACCAGTAAATTAAAAGTCTTAAATTCAATGACTTCTGTTTTTGTTCTGACTGAAACTTATTTCTTAGAATAATTCATGCATCTTTTCCCTTCTTTAGGAGTTGATGAAATGTTTTGTTTTTTTTTGTTTGTTTATTAAGCATCATATTGCATGTATATTTTACTACATTGGAATTATTTTTATTTATATTTAGCCTTAGCCCCTCCTCCAGCCTATTCAGAATGTGTATATGGGCGTACCTTGATCCGAGATGCTGGTGACGATGACCACACCACCGGAGATACAAACTGGGCACCAGCATACCCCTACTACGATTGGTCGACACTTCCATACCGAGGCCAGAGACCGGAGGTTGCGACAGCGGGCCCGCCCCAATATGATAATGATTAAAAGAATGAGTGTTTTTATTTGTCAGGATGTACATGACAGATGTATGATGTATGAGATTAAGCAATAGAAATGTATAGACTTTCTAGATACTGTATAAGTGGTTAATTTTGCGACATGGAAATATTTGCGATTTTGTAAATTGAAATTTTTCACAAATATTTCATCATCACACAAAAAATATTCCTTTTTAAGCAAATTTTTTTCAATCATTTGAAAACATGTTTTCATACAGCATCTTACATGAATAAGTTTGTACTGAGATTAATTTTTCTCATTGCTTGTTTGTTTAAATTTTGTCTTAACAAATCACAAATGTTTTAATGAAACAATATAATGTGTTAATATCACAGCATGTTATTCATATAACAAAATTATGTTTCAAAATATGCTTTGCCGCGCCTGACCAATTTAATGTTGTAAATTTGTACTAATAAAGTTTAACCTATACTAAATTCAAGAAATCAACAATATAATGTGTTAATATCACAGCATGTTATTCATATAACAAAATAATGTTTCAAAATATGCTTTGCCACGCCTGACCAATTTAATGTTGTAAATTTGTACTAATAAAGTTTAACCTATACTAAATTCAGGAAATCATATTTTCGCAAATATTTCAGCAAGCAATATGTCCACTTTTTGACTATCGCAAAATTTTTGTGATGCATAAATATCTACTTATACAGTATTATATTTTTTACATAATGAAAGAGTTTTCATGCCACCGGAATGTTCCCCACCATGTTTACATAATACCACTGTCTCCAGTAATGTTTTATACCAATATTCTTGATAGATTTTAAAATTGATATTTTTTATCATATTTAAATGACTTGTGTCAAATTAATTTGAAATTTACTTTCTTCAAAGAAAAGAAGGTAAATCATATTTTATTTGTCTCCAAATATATTTTTCTAAATGTTTTAGTCAGTTTTATTTTATTTTAAAACTATGCACAATCTTTTTCCCTGTGTAATTATTGTTGTATAACTTTTTGTGCCCCCACGTTAGTGGCGGGCATTTAGATTTACCCTTGTCCGTCCGTCTGTCTATCCGTCCGTCCTTCCGTCCGTTCACTTTTGTGTCGCACGTAACTCAAAAAGTATTTGACCTAGAGTCATGAAACTTTACAGGAATGTTGATCAGCATGTGTTGTTGTGCACCTGGGTATTATCGTCTGGATATTTTTAGTTTTTTTAGAGTTATTGCCCTTGACTTAGTAAAATTTTGCAATTTTCAACTTGTGTCGCATGTAACTCAAAAAGTATTTGACCTAGAGTCATGAAACTTTAAAGGAATATTGATCAGCATGTGCAGTTGTGCACCTGGGTATTTTTGTGTTGATATTTTTAGTATTTTCAGAGTTATTGCCCTTTATTTAGTAAAATTTTGCAATTTTCAACTTGTGTCGCATGTAACTCAAAAAGTATTTGACCTCGAGTCATGAAACTTTACAGGAATGTTGATCAGCATGTGTAGTTGTGCACCTGGGTATTTTTGTGTTGATATTTATAGTATTTTAAGAGTTATTGCCCTTTACTTAGTAAAATTTTGCAATTTTCAACTTGTGTCGCACGTAACTCAAAAAGTATTTGACCTAGTCATGAAACTTTACAGAAATGTTGATCAGCATGTGTAGTTGTGCACCTGGGTATTTTCTTCTGGATATTTTTTGTATTTTTAGAGTTATTGCCCTTTATTTAGTAAAATTTTGCAATTTTCAACATGTGTCTCACATAACTCAAAAAGTATTTGACCTAGAGTCATGTAACTTTACAGGAATATTGATCAGCATGAACAGTTGTGCACCAGATATTTTCGTCTGGATTTATTTAGTATTTTCAGAGCTATTGCCCTTCACTTAGAAATTTTTTTTGCAATTTTCAACTTGTGTGGCAAGTTACTCAAAAAGGATTTGACATATTCATTAAACCTTAAGGGCAGGTTGCTCAGCATATTTAGATTTGCACCTGGGGTTTTGCTTGTGGATTTATCCAGTATTTGTAGAGTTATTTCCCTTGACTTAGTAAAAAGATTGACAGAACAGTGGCGCGGTGGGGGCACCCGTGTCCTATGGACACATTTCTAGTTTAATCAGCAATTCGTTTGAGATAAACTATTTATAGATTTTATAAAATGAACTGAAGGAGTAACAGGCCATTTCCAATTTATTGCAGCAGCCGTTAAAAAGGCTTTCTTTCTCTCAGGAAAATTCTCTGAAAGTACATGTATGTGCAGTTTACACTGAAAATTAAAATGTACATAAAATAATTTCTTCCCCTTTTGCTAAAATAGTGTTATTTTTTCCCCTCCAAATTAGATTAAGAGTCTGACTGTGAAAAAAGCTCTGAGTTCATTCAACAATAACTAAAGGTTTGAGGGTTTTTTTTCGATTTTTTCTCTGAAAGGTGCTTTTTCAGGTTTTCTGAATTTAACAAAGCAACATTTTTTTACCCAAATAGTAAGTTTGTGACTCATTGCTTGTTTGACATGATTTTTGACCACTAAGTTTAACCCATGTACTATTTATTGCAGGTATTTGACATAAAGTTCTATAACTTTGCTTTTATTTCTTTGGCCAGGACTACATGTATTATTTTAGTGGTTAAGGTCGTTGACTTCAAACCACTTGCCGCCCACCGCTGTTGGTTTGAATCCAGACAGGGACTTTAGATTCTTTCATGTGAGGGAGCTATCCAGATGGCTTACGGAACGTCGGTGGTACTATTCAGGTGCCTGTTTGTGCCTGAGGTCTTCCTCCTTCAGTAAAGCCCGAACGTCGTGATATGACCTATACTGTGTCGATGTGACGTAAAAACCCAAAACAAACAAACAAAATTTTAGTTTAGTAGGGTATTTTTTAAACAATAACAAAGATCTGTATGTGATACAACAGCATGTTTTTAAAGCAGCATGCCTCCAGATTGATGCTTATTTTCATGTATATTTTGTAAATTTATTCAAAAATAAACTACAATGTATTGTGAAGTGAACAAGGAAAGAAATTTACACATTGCGGACATCACTTACAATCCACGCAAATTACCAAAAAAGAGATCAAAATATGCACAAATAGCCCTTACTGCATTTAGTTAAGCAGTAGAAATATGGTAATACTGCAAATCATTAAGCACACATAACATGTAAATTATTACTTGAATCTTAAATTATTTTAATTTTCTTAAAATTTTATTACATTTTTCTCAAAATAGACGAAACAGAATCCCTAAAACATGCCAAAAATGGCAAAACGAACATGTTGCAGGCTCGGTTGATTGAGTCTGTTTTTGGACAGTGCTGGAAAGTGCAAGTCTGACTTTCTTGAAATATTTTGGTTCATCTGGAGGCATGCAGTTTTCAGGGTTAAGTCTAAAGGGCTTTACTCCTTTTTGTCATTTTTTTGTGCTCATTTTTAGGGGGACTTCATGGCAGAGTGATTGACAGTACTTTATATAATTTACTTGCTCACTGCAACTGTGGGTTCAGATCCTCCCAGGGACATATTAAGATTGTTCCATTTGAGATTGTTCTACCCAAGTGGCAGCTTGAACTTGAAATAATCCGCAGTGGGACACCTGAGGTCATATTTTATCAATAAAATGAACAAATAGTGCTCATTGTAAATAAAAATTTTCATATAGATTTATTCTTGTATTTATTCATTATTGCCATGTATGCAGAAAAGTGCATAATGTTTTCCATGGCTACAAGAAAAATATTATTTATACTTCATTGGTGCATTCAGTTCATATATACGCATTTTTATTAATTTCTGACTAGTCTTGTAAAATAGATTTTTCGTTCTCTTTGTTCTTTTAAAACATATTCATTTTGTATATCTTTGTCATTTTTTCAAATGTTCATTTGAAGCAAATTATGAATAAAGATGTTGTGGTGTTATGGTATAGTCAGTGATATAGTTATCGACACTTTAAATTGCAATACCCTTATGTATATTTAACACATATGAGCCGCGTCACGACAAAACCAACATAGTGCGTTTGCGACCAGCATGGATCCAGACCAGCCTTTGCATCCGCACAGTCTGATCAGGATCCATGCTGTTCACTTACCAACTCTATTACAAGTAGAGAAACTGATAGCGAACAGCATGGATCCTGATCAGACTGCGCGGATGCGCAGGCTGGTCTGGATCCATGCTGGTCGCAAACCCACTATGTTGGTTTTGTCATGACACAGCTCGTATTTACATGGGTACAAGTTTTCAGGCATTTGCCTGAAGTTCAGGTTGTTTTTGTTTTACTCCTGAAAGCTCTCTTTTTCTATAATAAACCAATTGATATAATACTAAAATAGGGTTTTCAGGATTGTCTAATATTTCTAACTTGCACCCATGTATTTATCAGTTTGTTTATTTTAATGTTATTGAACCATTCAATGAAAAACTATTTGTACTTGTAAATTTTTCATAATTTATATGAATTACTTACAACTTGTGTTAGATTTATTTTGTCAGGTTATATTTTATTGTATATTAAATTGGATAGGTCTACAATGTACACATTTTCTGTAAGTATTTCAAAAATTGATGAAAACAATAGAAATGCATCATTTGGATATTCTTATAAAATATTGCTTGAAAAAAAATGTTGATAAAAAGTTCTAAATGATTTACTTTGAACATTTATGTGATGAATAATAATATTTTTGTTCTAGAACATTTTATTCTATGTATTATTATTTATATGTTAATATTTTATTTTATATATCAGATCATGTATCTCACAGTTCCCAACAGCATCCATATGTAATTCTTTCATGGTTTGTGTTGTTATATCTAATACTAAACACTATCAACATAATTATTTATTGTATTACAAACCTTCCATTTTAGACCAATTAACTTTTATTGATGAAGGCAAGGTCTTGGTGTGTAAAATATCGGTACATTGTTAATTGTACGCTACTTATTTAAAAGAAAGGTTATGTTATACCTATATATCATAATGATATTAAAACACTATAGGGGAAGGGTTTAAACAGGACAGTCCGACACTGGCCTAAATTTGGGCCGTTTTAGTAATCGACTGGGTTTTTTGTAACAAATTTTCCCTCATCGGGTCTGGGCTTTCAATTAAAGCGTGGTCAAGTTCATTATCATGAAAGGTTTAAGGTTCATATAATTATGTATCTTCTTACAATGTTCAAATTGTATCTTCATGTATAAATTTTCTGTTCTATCTATTCATTTCTGTGATCATTGTAAATAATTTGAGCCGCGTCACGACAAAACCAACATAATGGGTTTGCGACCAGCATGGATCCAGACCAGCCTGCGCATCCGCGCAGTCTGATCAGGATCCATGCTGTTCGCTTACAAACCCTATTACAAGTAGAGAAACTGATAGCAAACAGCATGGATCCTGATCAGACTGCGCGGATGCACAGGCTGGTCTGGATCCATGCTGGTCACAAACCCATTATGTTGGTTTTGTCTTGACGCAGCTCAATTCATCTTGAAAAGGAGCTCGGTGTTGAAATAATATTTTACTCAGTTTATATTATATGTATTTCTACATGAAATTAATTAATAGAAAATTGCAATATCTATGTTACTTTATGTTCACTAAGTCATTTTGTATATGAACCATGTGTTAAAATTTCTTTTGTGTAAGTTATTTGTCAAAGTGATATTATGTTCTTTTTTTTCTGTCGAGTTGAGTTGAGCTGAATTAGCTGTATATTTCAAAAGATTCACTAATATAATGGTGATTGACCAATAATTTATTAAGACAAAATTAATGATGAGAATGAAATATAAAAACTGCTCAGAATAGATAAAAAGACTGCCCCAAGGTTATTATCAGGTGAAGGCTACTAGAAACTAGGAAGGTTAGTCGCAGAAATTTTCATGGGTCACTTGAGTTATTTTGCGAGGTAGAAGATGAAATTGAAAACAAGGCAGAATGTATGTGACTTCTGCCAGTATTATTATCATTTACACTTGGATGGGCATAATGTCACTTTAATTTTTCATTACAACTTGATTTGAGCCGCGTCACGACAAAACCAACATAGTGGGTTTGCGACCAGCATGGATCCAGACCAGCCTACGCATCCGCGCAGTCTGATCAGGATCCATGCTGTTCGCTTACCAACTCTATTACAAGTGGAGAAACTGACAGCGAACAGCAAGGATCCTGATCAGACTGCGTGGATGCGCAGGCTGGTCTGGATCCATGCTTGTCGCAAACGCACTATGTTGGTTTTGTCGTGATGCGGCTCAATTATTTTTTGTGTAATCAGGTTCATTATTCTCCACTGTTGCCAAATACTGTTACTTAAGCCTAACTTTCTTTGATGAAAATATCATATATATCATGAATTAAGATGAAAGACATCCCTTACATTTTAGTAATGAAGATTTTTAAGATTATGTGTCATTGTAATTTTCATGTTTTCATGATCTGTTGTCCCATAGACGTTGAAATGAAAAAAAAGAGAAGAAAATATTATGATCAGGGAGGATTTTTTGTCATGAATTAAAAGTTCACATACACCCAAAAATGTTAAATGTGGATTATTTAAAATGTGTTTCTTATAGAGATAACTTAAAGGCCCAATATGCCTCAGTTTTTAATTCTCAAAAACTTTTTAATTTTTGGTATCTTGTTACAGTTTCAAAAAAAAAGAGGAAAAAATACAGTTTCCAAAAAAATCCTCTCATTTGCCATATAGATTAACTATATTTTGCTCTGTTGGCACATGGTATAATTAAAGTGAATTAGCATTTTGTATGGAAGTTTAAACTGTCTACTACTTTGTTAAAATTTTGCAAAGTTAATGACATTTTACTGAACATCTAACACTACTTTACTTAGTTGTTTAACATCTAACATACTCTATATTCGCTATTAAAACATTACATGTTTTTAACACATGTTTGACATTGTTAAGAATTTAAAAAATGTGAATTTCTAAGGCATAATGTGCCTTAAAAAGCATTTTGGAAACTTGGAAAAATTACAAGGAGAAGTAAACTTGGTATTGTTAATGTATAGTAGCAATTTAGCATATGTGTTGAAACTAATATCTAGCCAGGCGTAGTTCAGTTTATTTGAAACGATAACTCTTCTCTTTTTTTTAAACTTAAAAAATTTCTAATGCTTTGCATGAATTATAAGCATATTACATATTGGATTGAATGGTTGGCTTAGAAATTGATAACCAGGAACTTATGCAAAGCACTGTATGATTAAACTAAATGTATATTTTAGAATTGATTTGTAAGCTTATGTTAAGTTAAGCTTTAAATAACCAAGAAGCTTAAAACCATTATGAACAAATAATTTATATATAGGGATGTTGCCACAGAGCTTATTAACTGTAAATTCACTTAACTTTGTGGGCATGAAATTTCGTAGTTTTGTCACAAAAATTTCGTAGTTTTGTCACAAACAACATTTTCATGGGGTTTTAAATTCATAGACTGTTTATTTTTCCATAAGATAAAATGTAAATAATGGTATGCAAAATATTCATACAGCAGACAAAATGAAATTTCACTGTATTTTAAATTTGTTGATTGACCGGTCCTCAAAAACCACGAAAAATTAATTCCCCACGAATAATAATGATTTTGCAGTGCCTATAATGAATGCAGGCTGCTGCTGATAACCAAGAAGTCTTGGGACTGAGAGCTTTTTGATAACCAAGTGTTCTTTTCTTGTATGATCTCTTCATGTAAATTGTTGTCAGTCAATATTGCCAGTCATCATTGTCAGTTATTGTTGTCAGATATTTGTATCCAAGTTTATTAAGTTTATTGGCTTCTTATGTAATAATAGTTTTATTGGTACATTTTAGTCAATTTTATTTTGTTCCTATTTGTTACATTGATATATGAACAGGGGGGGGGGGGGTGCGGGTGCGGGGATTCATGGCTGAGTGATTGATTTTGCTGAATTTTGAATCTCTTACAATTTATCAAAGTGGGTTTGTACCCCATGTGAAAATGTTTTGACTTGTCACTCGGAATGGTCACTTTTTAAAGTGAGATGAGTAAAAGATAATCTTCAAAAAACAAACTTGTGAAAAATACTTTTCTAGTTTCAAAAAAGGTAATTATTATATATATAATTATATAGAATTATTCACAATCTAGTTGAAACTTTAAAGGTATAATGCAAGATATGACGTATTTTACTATTTTCCATCACAAAATTACTACCAGTGACCCAATTTTCTGCATATTTTGAGAAGTTATTTACAATGAATGTCGTGAGTGTCTTAGGCTAGGTTAAATTACTTAATTTGTACCATCGGCAACATTAGATAATTCTTTTCCAATTTTCATGAATACACAAATACTGCTTTAATGGTATTTTTTTGTTTTGTTTATTTAAACAGTTTATGAGATTTGTTAAACCTGAAGATTATAACAGAAAATTCTTTTTTATTTACTTTTCTGAGTTAGTCTTCCTAATAAATATTTAATGCATGTATGTTCTCATTCTAATTTTGCCGTAAAATTATCATTTTCAGAACTGTATTTTTGATTTTCTAAAAGCTAAATATTTACTGTACTCATTTATTTGTATATCTTGCCATGTCAGATTCTGTTAGCTTTTAAAGCATTTAGTTAAGTGTTGTGTTTTTGTTGATGTTCCTTTCAATTTTGTGATATTTCTATCTAGTTTGCATAATTTAAATGCTTCGTTAAAATATATATAAATAAAAAACTTTGAAACTATTGATATCTGTGCTGTTGTTAGCTCTAAATATTCCAAGAATAGGGAGAGCAGTTGTACTCACCAATGTGTCTGTGTCACATTTTGGCAGTCAATGAATTTAAGATAATGAATTTACTAGCCCAAATTCCAGTTTTGAATTTAATATACTATATATTTAACTAAATTTTCTTAAAATTTCACTGGCCCGAACTAATTTTCATTGGCCATGTGCCACTGGGCCAGTGCTAAATTCGATAACTGCTTTGGTTAAGTTTTAGTGTGTTAGTATCTCCAAAACAGCTGAAGGGAATCAAATGAAACTTTACACACTTAAATGAGCACAATAGGATGTCACTGTTCAAGGCCAATAACTTTGACATTAAAACAGAATTATTGGCCTTTTTGAACTTAAATATTTCTACATTTTACTATCAAGCTCTGAAAATAGTCAAGCATGCTGTCATTCAAATAGCTTTTGTTTTGCTTTTTGATCACTTAATCTGGTCTATGGATTCTCTCATTAGAAGGTTTTCCAGCTAGCTTACAGCAGCTTAGTGGTACTACATGTACATAGGTGCATGTACCAAATATAACACAGAAAAGGGCACATAAGGTCTTATTCCACAAGTAAAATGTTACAGCTATGGTGTCGCCAACAATATATTACAACTATCTGGTCAATAAAACTTGTAAGAATATTCTATTGTTCTCAGTATTTTACTAACACATTTTGTTGTCCTTGATCCACTACGGAGATTATGGAACATCTGACAAGAAACCAAGGTTTATAAAAATATGAGATTTTCTTTATTGTCAAATGAAAGTAAATAACATAGCATTTTACACATCAACATACATTTGTATGAACAATTAGACAGATTCTACATCCACTTTCAAATGGTAGATTTTATTTACATGTATCTAGCAATGATGTTTAACATATAAAAGTATTTTTTAATTTATAAACTTGATGTTAAATATTCAGCAATATGTTAGCCTTTAGCATGCTAGATGTGAATGAATATATTCAACCAGTGCAGACCAAGATGGCTCATCTGTGCAAGACTGATCATAGTTTGCACTGTTTGCTATTTAATTCAGTCAGGACTGCTTTAAAATATTTTCCCTAAAAAATGGTAAAATGATAAATGGTTTTGTCCAGATTGAAATATAGACAAGTCCATATAAGATATTTATCTAGATAAGGGTTTATAGTATTTTAATCAAGGTCACAGTAGCAAGCATACACAATTTTATCACATGTATGATGTCATAGATGTGCTGATGTCATAAGTATTATATTTGACTTAGAAACATAGAAAGGATACAATTTTCTTGCCGACATCATCGCATATATATGTACATCGAAGAATTTAGAAGTATGTAGACTTCTTTAAACATCAGGCTAAATTAGTTTTCCAATACTGATATAAAAACACAATAACATTAAAAATTTGTTTAAAAAAACACATGAAAATTATAATTTTTTTTCTTTTTAAAATGAAATTATTCCAACTTGTTTTAGAAGAAAATATAATATTCCTTAAATTTGTCTTGATTTACCTTTTAATTTGACACTGTAACACTACTTCATTTCATGAAGACATTTACTGGCAATTATCCTTGCAATCAATAAGATTTGTATTATTTTTTTAGGAAGAATTTGATGCAAAATTCAACATGCTTACATGCAATTGATCACCACTCAACATTTACAAAGTATGGGATGACAGATATATGAATTAGATATATATGAGCCGCGTCATGACAAAACCAACATAGTGGGTGTGCGACCAGCATGGATCCAGACCAGCCTGCGCATCCGCGCAGTCTGATCAGGATCCATGCTGTTCGCTTACCAACTCTATTACAAGTAGAGAAACTGATAGCGAACATCATGGATCCTGATCAGACTCCGCGGACACGCAGGCTGGTCTAGTGGATCCATGTTGGTCGCAAACGCACTATGTTGGTTTTTTCATGACGCGGCTCATATATATATATATATATATTATTATATATATTATTATGATAAAGGTATGTTTATATATATATATATATATATATATATATATATATATATATATATATATATATATATATATAAAACATACCTTTATCATAATAATGAAATAGTTTTACACCTATTTCTTGATAAAAAGCACTGTTAAGTATTTGAAATTTCATACAAAAATTTACACTGAACTTATTTCACAATATACTGCCTTACTATTTGTTTGCATAAATTTAAACCTGAGTATTCAAGTTAATATAAAAAAATACCATTAAAAAAAACCCTACACTATGTATAAATCTTTACCAAAATATAATGAATTTAAAAAAATTCTTACATAAAAAATACCATTAATTAATCCATACACTATGTAAAAATCTTCACCAAAAAAATAATTGAACAAAAAAATTGAATCAACAAAATGCACAACAGATATGTATAGCAAAGCTTCTTAGCATCTCCAGGAAAGCTTTTGTCAAATTGTAAAAGTGTTTTACTTAAACTTTAAGTACCCTCTAAAAATAGAACAAAGATATTAAAGGGGCATGCCTCCACCCTACAATAAAATTCATTAATAGTAATAGAAGTGCAAGTACCAGTGCATAGCATGCTGAACTCAAAATTCTATAGATATTTAACATGTGATTACAGAAAAGTTGCTTAACTACATGTATATTTATTTTTTTTTTGGTCCACCTTAAGTCATATTTTCGAGATAAAAAAATCTTTTCTGGTTTTTTTTTTGTCATTTGTACAATTATTACATACAATATTAACAAACATAACACTTTTCTGCTTTCATACAATTGGGAAAACATGCTCAATTACTCTTATATACATGCATACATGTACTTAATTCCCGAAGAACAAAAAAAAGGCAAAAAAAATAAGTGAATGCATGTCCCTTTAAAGAAAATATTAACAAAAAATGTGAATGCATGTCCCTTTAAAGAAAATATTAACAAAAAATGTAAACAAATATCACAGACAAAAAAAAATAACAAACAAGTAATCAACACACTACACTGTCAGTTATGAATGAGCACAATCTAGTAAAGCTAATGTAAACTAAATATAAAAACAAAGAGTGTATGTAAAGTGACATTATATATATAATAAAATATCTTGAAATATAGTGACAAAATTCTATTCTAAAAATACTGTATCACTATATTTTTCTCACATTTTCAATATAAATATTATAAATTTTGGCTATTTATGTGACATGTAACTTGACATAATTTACCTATTTAATTTGATATTTATTTTGATTAACAAAGAATTGCTGTAATTTTTATACTACATGTACAAGAATTTGATATTTGTCTTTATACATGCTAAAACATGTATGAAATGGGAAAAGAGATAGATTTAAGATTTTCAATTTGCACTTGGTTTTAAAATTGTTTTGATTCTTGGCTATAATTTTTTTCTCAGTATATTATTATGCAACAACATCTATGGAAGACTTTTCTTTGATGTTACGAGTATATACAACACTTCGCTCAAATCCAAAATTACAAAATTTTCATCTCCCCTGATATTATGTAAATGCCGTCTTTACAATTTTTTTGTCCATTCCACTTTTAAATCAAAACTAAAATAATTTTTAAAATAAGTTTAAAACTACATCGTCAAACTTATTAATATAACATCTCTTCTTCTCTAATATCAACAATAGTTCATCATTGGTAAACACAAAAGTTTAATAATCACTAAGTCCCGATTCCGATGTAAGGTCGTGATCTTTATTTGACCTTCTCCGCACCAGATCTTTTCCTTCTTGATAAGCTACTTTTAATTTTTTTAATGTCATTGCAAGTCGATCTGCCTCAGGGCCGCCGCCAAAATGTTCTCTAAACCGTTCCATCTCTTTCTGATCGCGATCCTCTTTTAACACTTTACGTTTTGTATCTATTTGTGTCTTCTTATGCAAGTCCTGAGGGAATAAAGGGAGAATATTGTCACAAAAATTTACGTTGTACAGTAATGTATCTTACTGAAGAAAAATTGTATTGTACCATTATAACGCTCATGTTGGGGTCCAAGGTCAAATTAAATTACACATTACATTACATATATTAGTAACAATGCCAGTACAACTGACTCGGATATCTACAAAATATTTTTAGTAGATTTTAGCAGATGTATAGAGAATGACATTAAAACAAAACTTTGGAATTCATTCCATTTGGTGATTAAGTATCCAAGTGATATAAAAGTATTAATTCAAAGGATGTGTTACTTTATCAATAAAGGCATAAAAGAGAATAAACCTTGGTTTTATATTAAAGGAAATCTTAAAAATATGCAATTGACTTCTTCTTTTTATTTTATTTATAAATTACATTACACAAATTGTAAGTACATGTAATTAATCAAATGACCATTACATTTTAAATGTAATTAATTACATTATACATTTTTGTGATTTAGTTTTATTTTTAAAACACCAAAATTTTAATGTGACTATGCAAATGATGTGTGACTCTAAAAACATTCAATGATTAAAGCATTTCTTTATCAAATTTGTTAAAAATCTTTCTACTCCAAAAGATCTAAGTTTTTGTTTGTTTGGGTTTTACGTCACACAGACACAGTCATAAAAGGTCATTTGGCACGTTCCAGCTTTACTGGTGGAGGAAGACCTCAGGTGCCCTTCCATGCATTATTTCAGACACGAACGGGCACTTGAGTAGAAACACCGACGTTCCGTAAGCTAGCTGGATAGCTTCCTCACATGAAAGAATCCATAATCCCTGTCTGGATTCGAACCCACAGAGGTGCCAGGACAAGTGGTTTGAAGATCTAAGTAAAAAAAAAGTTGATTATAGTGTAAACACTCCTTACTCTTAATGCTATATCATTTGGGTCACTGATGTGAATTATTGGTTCTCTATAAGCTTTAACAGGCGACGTCCCTCGCGATCCTGCTGCTGCAGCAGTCTTTGGTGGTGTCACATACGGTTCAACAAACTGAGGCCCTGCCATTCCAGCACTTTGATAAATTGTTTGTAATCTGAAATGTTAATTCAGTTCATATTTTATATGGTTATTGCTAAAAGAATTAATCTATTACAAGAGGGAAAAAAGAAGCAGGGTTTCAGTTACTTCTAGTAAATGGCTGGAAGATAATTTAGGTTAACCCATTACTTCATATACACGCCTTTTAACGCCTTTTTCACCCCCCCCCCCTTTTTTGTTGTCTCAAATGATGAAAAAATGCCTTATTTAGGCCCCAAACACTTGTTTTTGTTTGAGAAATGTTGTTAAAAAAAGTGACCTCTTTTTCGGCGCGGCCCCCCAACCAAAAGATACATCAGGGGGTTGCCAGAAGGGGGATGTGCCCCCATCGCCAAGAAAATTTTGGACTTGTTAGAGGCTGTAAATGACCCCAGATTGATCATAAGGTAACGTGTAACCAACGCTGAAAAGCATTTGACTCTAACTCAATCCATTGAGAAGTTGCAGCACTTTGAAATCAATTTTGATGGAAAAAATCAACGCAAAATAGTGATTTTTGGCAATTTTGAGATGTCCCCTCGTTGCCATGGTAACAGAAAATTTAAGCCTGAGCATGTTGTTGCAAGGGCAATGGTCCAGTCAACATTTGTGCCAAGTTTGATTAGTGTTGAAGCAGTATTATAGCAATTTGAACTTGTAACGGGAGACTTTTCAATGAAAACAGCCATTTTTCACAAAATGCTCAAGACATGAAGTAATGGGTTAAGTCCATATTTTTCCTTGAAACTGAGCTAATAAAGTTTAACCTACAAAAATTTAAGAGAATAAAATTTTAATATACTTTTGATTTCTTTCTTTCCGTCTTCTTTGGACCTCATGCCAGCTAGGGAACATTGGGTTTCCTGATATTGCTGGGCGTTTTTCTGGTTGTTTTAAAGGCATGACTTCTGTGTATTTAACCATAGCACCATGACCTCGCGGGACATGGAAATATCTCTTTCCATTATATATTCCATTGTGTGTTGAATTAACTGAAAATAAATAAAAGGTATATTTCATTAAATAAAACTATATAAAATGAATACAGTTATTTAAGTATTTAAAAGGAAAATTGTTTTTATAGTGATTCCATATCGAGCAAAAAATTATTTCAGGGGAGTGATGCCCCCTTTCTGGTTGATGCTGGTTGTCACTCAACCCAAGGGAATGGGTTCAAATCCTACTCGGATCACATTATCATTCTTCCTTATATGACACCAGTACTGGTCAGTTCCAATAAGCAGATTGGAGATTACGCAGGTTCAAATTTCAAATAAACTAAAAACTTTTTTAAATATTTAGAAAAAAATTAATTATATACAATCATGTATATATCAATAATGATGTTCACATATATTAGCATAATCAAAACAATTGTTTAATTCTATGTGTATGAAAACGACTAAAACTTACTATTGTCATCAAGTCTTACACCAACATATAACTCGGGAGCTATTGAATCTTCGTCTAACACTCCCACCCATTTTACAGTTCCTGAAAAAAAATGGAGAAAAAAAAATCAGTAATAAAAACTTTTTCAACATCTTTCTGATGAAAAAAAGAGCAAGACTAAACCAAAGCATTGTTAATATGAATTCAGGAACTAATCATTGTAATTAATCTAAAAACAAATTTACTTCTGGCAGAACAATGTAGCTCAAAACACCTTTGCACATGTAAATATACTGTTCTGAATGACTTAATTGGACACTAAGATGGTGAAAAAACAAAAACAACATGATAATGCAATGTTCAACATGATTTTAAATGTTAAACAAATTAAGATGCAACACTTCCACATGAAAATGTTTTCACAAGATTATAAATTATAGTGACTTAATTAAAGGAACTCTACTTAGGTTTTTTAATTATGGTATGAACGAAATGATGTTGGTTCTGACGACTGGTCACCCCTTATTTCTGAAAAAAAAAATCACATCAAGGGGCACCTGAGGTTTCCGGGCTCAACCAGTAAAGCTCAGAATGAAGTCATACATCATCTACTGCATTGTAGAAAACAAACAAACATAAAAACATGTATCATTTCTGAAAGTGTTTGGTTTGGTGCCTGCGCAGATTTCCACAGCCTTAAGCTTCCAATAATTATTAGCTTATAATAGTAATAGCTTTTCTGCAATGGGATTTAATGAACCCTGGTGAGTCATTAGGGATAAGGAATTCCATAGACAATGCTACTTGAAACTTAAACCTGTGATTTCTTAAACAGACATTATAATATCCAGCTTCTAATTTTGGAACAGTCCATTTTTGGGGACATTGAGATGAAACAACCACAAGTCATTTATTTATTATGCCGCCAACAGTATAGAGCCTGGCGGGTAAGAATTCATGGATTCACTGAAGTAGGCCTGGCTCTGTACTGGTGGCATTAGACTATAACCACTCTCAGGCCCAGCAGAGACCGGTAAGGGAACAATAGAACATCTACACCTTAGTGCAATAACTGGTTAACTCCTATTAAATTTAGAAGAACTTAACCTGATACTGCACTAAGTTGATGACATATATTAGGTCTAAATCACTTCAAAGAAATCTGAAAAATTTCACTAAGCTATACAACACCACAGGAACTTTTTACGAAAGAAAAAAGTCAGGACATTTACTGAGCTAGAATCTGTTTCACATCTAAGACAGATCTAAGAACTATAAAATACCCTTTGAACAAAAAAACAAACCAACAAATATTTGGTTCTAAATGGTGGTCTTGTCTAGATATGAAATTTGGTTATTTTGCAAGTTGATGTTGATGAAACATACTTGAATAACAAATTAAAAAATTCAAACAAATTAAGGTAAAAAAAAAACACCACAAATACAATCTATCATAAATTTTAATGTTTAATTCCCTATATCTTATAATATAATAATTATATCAAGATCTATTTGATCACACAAAAGTTGTGAAATGAACAGAGATGTCTGTAGACCCTATAGAAATAGTTGATGTTGACTGTGTCACACACAAAGCAAACTATTAAACTGTGAAATACAGTGCTATATGACTTCATATTTTTATGAATCCAGTATCTGATCCAAAATTTGGCCGAAGCTTTCTATTTTTTTTCAATACCTTTACATGTTTATAGATGAATACAGACAGTAAGTGCACTGACTTGTAATAATACTGCAAATATTCAAAATACGCACAGTGGTGGTTCAAATTACAAATGTATATTAATATCCGGTTTTTAAATGAAGTTGTGTAAATGTTTTTATATTTCTGTCTCACTCACAGTTCAACACTCAGAGATAAAGGATAACATTATATCAAAAATCGCATGTCTGTCTGATGAAATAATTTACTTGTAATTTAATATCTACTAAATGAAATATGATGATGTAATGGTCTGTGACTGATATCTATAAACCTACCATCTGCTCCTTGAAGGAAAAGATGCATATCCAGGGAGAGAAAAAAAAAAGGATTACATTATTTTATGTTGTTGATGAACAAAAACAAACTTGAAGACAAAAATTTCAAAGGATTAATATTTGCTCTGATTTATTAATGTAATTTAATTCATTTTTATAGAAAATGTAGAAATAAATGGTTTAATTTCTTGGTTAATGACAAATTTACTGTCAAATGTTTAACTTTAAGCTTTGCAAAAGTTACCTTACCAAAATAAAACATCAATATTCAACATAAGAGAATGTCTGACCTTATTAATATCGAGCTATCATAGAATAGCCTGTTAAACCAGATAGAGAAATTATGAAAATATCAAGTACCAAATACCAAGATATCACTGGGTCCAAGATTATAAAGAATTTTTCTCAGCTCAAAGTCAGATCTCAGGTATTTGATTGGTCAAAACTGACACAGAATAATTTACACTGGCCAATGAAAAGCAAAGGTCAAGTAAATTTATTGACCTTGGGGCCTGGGTCCAAGGTTATAAAGAATTTTTCTATGCTTCAGACTCAGACCTCAGGTATTTCATTGGTCAGGGACTGTCACATTATGAATATTGACCAATAAAAATCTTAAGATTTGAGACAGAGCTATAAACTCAAAGCCAGGTCAAATAATCTGCAGATCTTTAGAAAGAATCTCATAGGTGAAAGACACACTCAATACATAAATGAGCCGCGTCACGACAAAACCAACATAATGGGTTTGCGACCAGCATGGATCCAGACCAGCCTGCGCATCCACGCAGTCTGATCAGGATCCATGCTGTTCGCTTACAAACTCTATAACATGTAAAGAAACTGATAGTGAACAGCATGGATTCTGATCAGACTGCGCGGATGCACAGGCTGGTCTGGATTGATGCTGGTCACAAACCCATTATGTTGGTTTCGTCGTGACACAGCTCATATGTCCTTACTGTTGTATAAGATTATCTCAACATTTTGATGAAGTACAATTTCATTTAACTGCTGTATAAACAATATTCAGAAAGGACTTAAAGCATGAACCATTGGGGATATGACGACTACAACCAACAGTAGAAACTGAACATGAAAAGCAAGAAAAAATGCAAACTTAAAAGAGAGAAATACCTGATCTTCCATCTATTACATCTACAGATGAAATGAGATATAAAATATTCATAAAATGAAAAAGTCTACAAAAATTGCAATAGGAAGGGTATTCTGATCATCTATGTGTTACATTTGCATATATAATAAAAGTACATTAAAGTGAAGTTTGCCAAATCACAAGTTCCTCTTACCTACTTGATATAAAATGAGAAGCAATGTAAAAATATGAAATAATGGCACTAAAAAAATTGTTTTAATCATATGTGTTTTGAAAAATTGAAATGGCAAATGGTTTGAAACCATAAAGTTTAATAATAAAGCATACATATACTTATACTATACATGAATGTTTAGTGAATAAATTATATACATGAATGTTTAGTGAATAAATTATAAAGTCAGTAACTATGCAAACTGTATATTATTATCACAATAACTTAAGCTTTAAACTAAAATTGAATATTTTACTATGATTATAATGGTAACTTAAGTAACATGAAGAAATATTATTCATGGCATATTTTGCTTGCAATCAATCAAACACTTTCAATTTGAAATTATCTAATCTATAATTTAATACAAACATTGTTTATGTTTCAATAGCAATATGAATTGCTTAAATGAGCTAAATTATTTTTAAGCGTAAGATTATGTTAAAGTCATACCTGGAAATTTGTTTTGAACAAGGACTCTATCACCAACTTTGACCACCTTGCTCTGAGCAGACAATATTGCAGTATGCTGACCCCGACATGCTGGGGGCTCTCTTAGTAAATCACCACTTTCACTGAATGTGTCTCGCCAAAATTTCTTACATGGACCACATGTGCACAAGAAAGGGTCCCTCTCAGGCTGCCAATTGTAAATAAATACATGTATATAAACAATTAGTTTATACAATATGTTAATATTGATGGACAGCAAAAGTGAATTTAAGAAAATTTATAACATTACAACCCATTTCAGGTGTCTATTTTAATCAAATATAAAACATATTCTTTAAATACTTTCTCACTATCATTACAATTTTTATGGGTAGATAAACTCTACAGTGTCTTATAAATATTGTAATAAAACATGTTTTTAAGTTAACTTTTTGTTTGAAAGTTACATAAAAGTTTCAATGGTTACCTTTCAGGTAACATACAAAAATCATGCAGTTAGTTTAAGCAATGTTTAATAAATTATGTAAAAGGAATCAAATTCTTATTAATCAGTTAGAACAAGCAAAACTAAAAAGTAAATATTTTAACACATTATTGTTTCTTGATTAAGCCTTCAAAAGACACCATAAAACTACTATAAACACAATTACAGCTTTCAAAATTTGGTTTCATTTATCATTACAAGTATTATTAAAAACACAATTATACAACGCTATGTTATTCATTTCCACAGATATTAATCAACCAATTCATAATTAAGACAATTAACAACATCGAACAATTTTAGATTTTTCCTAATACATGGACATCAAAATCCTCAACCACAGCTACATTTAACAAATAGTACAATAAATCACAAAAATAAACAAATTTCCTTTTCACATTCATGTACATACACTGTAAATTGACTTAAGATCTCTACTTCCAAAATCTTTTGTACTTTCTATATCACTTTTTTCACTGAAAACAAATTATGTTGTGTTTCAATAAATGTTGTGCCTTATATATTATACATTATAGCGATTGTATTGTTCACATCATGCAACAATAAAAATGACTATAATTTTTATTTTTCTTCCTGAGTATTATTCATGTACAGTGTAAAAACTGAAACTAAGAAAAAAGTAAGTATTTTAAACTCTTATGATAAAGTTCTTATACCTTCAAAACTAAATTATATGGATTACCCATGGTCATTTTATAACATTGTGCATTGAATTAAGCATTTATCTTAAATGGCAGTGTTGTAGCTTATCCTCAAGTGTGCATGTATCTAAGATGTGTACATGTGTCTTAGATGTTATATTACATATAACTATTAAACTGAACAAGCAGGAAAGAGCTTGTTCAGTACTCGGCACTTAACTGTGAATATTACCTATTACAAAAAATATTTATATTCCATACACAATTTTTCTTACCTTCTTAAATTGTATCCTCTTTGATTTATGTGACATTGATTACATTTATTTCTAAAAGCCTCTTAAAATTTAGATGAAAAAAATTCACACTACAAAGTCTTGTTTTGAACTTGTTTTCATGCAGTTAGAGTTTAAGGAGGGCAATTTATGATTCAAATATTAATATAATCAAACATGATATCAAGCCTGTTTACTAGATTAGAGTTATTCATACATAGGACACATTCCATGCATTAAACAGGTTTATCTTTACCTTCATTTTGT
The DNA here is from genome assembly GCF_026571515.1 of Ruditapes philippinarum. Lineage (NCBI taxonomy): Eukaryota > Metazoa > Mollusca > Bivalvia > Venerida > Veneridae > Ruditapes > Ruditapes philippinarum. Next base: position 96,807 of record NW_026861815.1, on the reverse strand, counting down.
GTTCTATAAACACTGATTTGGCAGTCTTTTTAGGATATAATTCATTTGATACCAACACATGGGTAAACATTACGAGTTATGAAAAGATAGATTCAGCCTTATCTGAAACATAATCACTTTGATTACAATCAATTTAGTCGCTTCAATAACTGTATTGTTCTATTTCTGACCAAACATCATTAAACTATGTAAACTTCTGTACATTATTTATAAATTTGTCATTAATTGATTTTTAATTGATTGCTCTAGGTCATTGCCAAAGTTTAAAAAGTTATCTAAATGTTACAAATAAAGAAGTGGCATTTTCTTGCAACAAGTACACTTACCTCATTGTCCTGACTCCTCATGACTATAACATTGTTTAACCTTTTGAACAAGTATTTTTAACAAGATTAATTGATGTAAAAATGGAAAGAGCGTCCCGTTGTCAGGCAGAGTACCTGTTTACTTCCGGCTGCTTATAACAAATTAAAAATAAAAACAAATTTAAGAAATAAATAAATCTTGTCATCAAATTTAAAATCAATATTTTAACAATCATTTAAGTTAAGATAAATTTTTAACATTTTATAAGCCTTTTTCTTAAGAATAGTTATGAAATATGCAAACATTTTTTTAAAATTTTCTCTATGATTTAAACGACTGTGTCGATGGCGGAAGAAAGTTGCAAAATCAATGCCAGCAAAGATATTTTCTAGGCATAGTGGTGGATATCGCCGTGTTTCTCTTAGATCAAGGTGAAGGGTCATCCATGCATACGAAATTAAATGTTTAATACATTTATTTAATAAAAACTCCGTTCCTGTATCATTTCTTTAAAGAAAATACAGTTGTTTTTTTCTCACTCCCCACCCACCTGTCTCACCAAATATGTTGTATGACTATGACTCATTTAAAGAATTGAAAACATTGGCATTCTAAATGGATTATTTCTATTGTTATGTTTACAACTCGGTGTCTATTCTAGGAATTGAAAAATAGGGGTGATTTTCCCCCCTCTATTTCAAAAAAGGGGGCGATTTTCAAAATCAAGGGGTGCCAATAAAAACTGCCAATGTTAAATCGTCTGCATTAAGTTTACACTGAGGCGTTCAACCAATGAAATAATTTAAAGGAAAATATTTATTTAAGGCAGCAGAAGTTGTCCCCCCTTAATTTTTAAACGAAAACAAATTATTACAGAACTGCCGTGATTGATTCAATACAAACAATCGACCTATCTTTCACATCTAGATCGTAGCCAAGCTAGGAATTGCCTCATTTTTCTTGATAATTTACTACACTAAAATGACGCCCAACTGTCAGACCTAGCACACTAGTTCCGGTCGGTACGGAACATTCCGTTAATTTCTGTCAACTCACGTAACCAGTACCATACGGTACTAAATTATTATAATTAGCTTACAGTTACCTCCCTTCGGTTTTCAGTGTAAATGTAAACAAAACAACCAAATATAATGCGGGATGAAAATTTTACGATTTTATTAACTTTTTTTATAGATGCGCGATTTTCACGCACATGATTTTGAATTGTGCGCGATCTGTGAAATACTAGCGTGAATCGCCTAGAATAGACACTGCAACTGGTAATATTTTTGTAGTTCGAAAGATATTTGTTTATCTCGAGTGTGTTTATAGGCAAGGTCTTTCAAAATTTATAGAATGGTCTGGAAACCTTTCACGTTACCATTAAGCATGCAGGGCTCTAGCAACTGGGCGATTTCGGCGACTTAGTCGCCTAAAGTGTCAGAACTTCGCCGAGTTTGAACATCAAAGCGAAAACGATTTCGCCGCATTTTTTTACTGACCACATGTACATATATATCATACAGTGCATGCTAATTAAGTTAATCCTCGCCTCCAGGCATAAATCAAACTGAATTGGTGACGCACATGCAGTTACGGCCGATAATTGACATCAATTAACACATTTAAGTGACATGATATGCAGATGCATCGGAAATTCGCCGATGTCAACATCACATTTTTTAGGCATAATTTTACGACACCTGCCACTATTTTATCAGCGAGTGTAAAAAGATTACACCCAGAATTGCTTATACCATATTTGTTTGACAGTAATTACACACAACCTCACAGACCGTGTAAATTTACTTGCATATAAATTAATACACACAGAAGCACAAGTAAATTTAATGGTTTGATACCTGTTTGATAGTAAAAATGAAATTTGTTAAAGAACTTAAAAAACATTGACCCACATCAGACCAATTTTGGACAAGTCAAAAACAGTAGTAGATAAACTTTGTCTTCAAAAAGTTACATAAACGTCGGTAAATTATGCGGTAAACTACAAATTTGAAAATTTTGTTTTACAATGCCTGTTGCAATAGCGGATGAATAACAATCTAAAAATAATCATTGAATATTTAATTAAATATAATCAAAATCAACAACAACTAGAATTGTAAGTGTTTCTGCAGGAAACAGACAAATTTTCATTTGTCACATATTTTCGCGATGCCGATTTTTACGATGAAAATAGTAGTTACCAAAAGGAAAAATTGTTTTGTTAAAATGTGTCCAATACCACTTAAAATGTAGTTTATTAATGGAAATTCCTTAAGGTATCATTTACATTAATTTTCATTGAGAATTTTGCCAGTATGTGTTGTACAATGAATATTTTCTTAAGGGAGGGGGGTGTGTGGAGTTAATCAGGAAGAAAACATTATAATGGTCTGATGATAGAGGGTTTTAGAACTAATACTTCGAATATCACTATCAATTTTATAGGTAAAACTCCTTTTTAGCTCGACTTTTCTATGAAAAGGGGAGCTATCCTACTCGCCCCGGCGTCGGCGTTGGCGTCACACCTTGGTTAAGTTTTTCGTACCACCCCACTTTATTTCAGAAGTATTACAAGTATGGCTTTGAAACTTACCATACTTGTTCACCATCATAACCTCCATCTACAGACAAGAGTACATAACTCTGTCAAGGTTTTTGACAGAATTATGGCCCTTTTTTGACTTAGAAAGTGTATTGAGCTTGGTTAAGTTTTTGTACCACCTCACTTTATTTCAAAACCATTGGAGGTATTGCTTTGAAACTGACCATACTTGTTTACCATCACGACCTTCATCAACAGACAAGAGGACATAACTCTGTCAAGGTTTTTGACAGAATTATGCCCCTTTTTGACTTAGAAAATACATTGAATATGGGTAAAATCCACTTATTGCCTTAACCCTTTGAGATATTGCTTTGAAACTTTTAATGCTATTTCACATCATTACCCCCATCTGTATGCAAGAGAAGGTAACTCTGTCAAGGATTTGTTTTAAAAATTAAGGCCTTTTATCGACTTAGAATCTTGGTTAAGTTTTTAGTACCAGTCCACTTTTTGACTGAACTGTTTGAGATATTAATTTGAAAGTTGGAATACTTGTTTACAATCATGATTCCCAAACATGTCCAGGAGAAGGTAATTCTGTCAAAGATTTTATTTGAATTATGGCCCTTAACTGTCAATGTTTTGTATTATAGGCAAGCAGTGTTCAAGGGTATCACACAATTCAGTAAAATAATTCTTCACTAAATATCTTAATGCTCATGGCCATTGTTCACTTTAAAAATACAGAGATTCTTGTATTGCCTTTTACTGCAAAAACTTTTTTTATTGGCAAGCAATAAAAAAGTCGAGCGCGCTGTCTTACGGACAGCTCTTGTTATATATCAAATCAATGTACTAAGCACTTTTTCACTTCTCCTTATGTCATCAAACTTCTCCCTGATAGGAGCTGAGGGAGAAGTCACTTCTCCCTAAAATTTTGGTCTAGCTAGAGCCCTGAGCATGTCTCGGTATAACTTTGTATAGTTTGCTATGTGCAAATTATGTATGTGTTCAAGAAAAGGACGAAATTTAAATTCAAAATCAAAAATGAAAATTCCTATGACATGATGTTCTTTAAAAATCTTTGTGAAAAAGGATAAATATTTCAGAAAATAATTTTTTTAAAGCCATATCATTTGAAAAACATAGATTGCTTGTTCAGAATATTTGCCAGATTGCTTGTTCAGAATGTTTGCCATTAAACAGCCCCATTTTGAAAATGCACCAAATTAAACATCAAATATTTGTAAATAACATTGTGAAATATTAATTTATAAACTTTCACATATCAGATCGGCGGCACGAAATACCCAAATACACACAAATATTGCCCATATATACCCAAATATAGCAATAGTCATTTTTGTTTGTATAAAAAACAGATTATAACGAGAAAATGAATTAATATTTATAACATAGTATGACTTAGGCGGCTATAACTTTCATTCCGTTGAAATGGGCAGTTCAGATGTTGTAAGAAAATAAACTTGTGACATTTGCTTATCTACAGTAGGTTCATTAATGAATATACTTGCAATTTAAGATTAAGATATGATTATACATGTATTTGTTGTCTACATTTTTTGGAGAGGGGGGAATAACTTTGTTCAAATTTCATACAAGTGTCCATCGTATTATTTTTAAAAAAAAAATTTCTATAGCTTTAATGGAGTAGGCCCTACACTGTATTTGGGTATATTTTGGTTCTAGTCCAACTAATTGTACTGCGCGTCGAGATACTGTACTATTTTAGTGTCTGGGCAATATCTCGCCTCTACAAAAAAGCGAGATTCTGCCCTAGAACGCAAATATCTCAAAATCAAGCTTTGGCACGTCAATATATTTTGACTAATTTTGGTTCAAAACACAATGATAGGAAAATGTATATTTGGGTATGTTTGATTTTATCTTAGTGAATGTGTATATTGTAATTCATAATAAAAACAGCACTTTTTTTTGTATAAAACATTTATTTTTAGTATATTTGGACAATATTTGTGTATATTTGGGCAATATTTGGACAGTATTTGGGTATATTTGGGTGTATTTGGGTATTTTGTGCTGCCCTATCAGATAGGATTTATTTTTAATTGTTTAATTTGATTTCCTTTTAAATGTACATGTGTAGTCTATAGCAGGGAAAGACAAAAGCCTTTGACTTCCCTGTATCTATTCTATTGCCGAGTACATTGCATCAAGTCATTATTTTATGCTTGGTTACATACATGTAGGTAATCATTTGAATACTTTCTTTAACAACATTAACAATAATTTTATATAAACATTATATATATTAAGCTTTCTACATCTTCAAGATATGAACATTGTGATATCAGTTTAAGATAATGATATTATATTTAATTTTCATTCATTGCTAACAGCCTAACAATATTAATTAAAAGCCTTAATAATCAAGTGAGCGATATAAGGGCCATCATGGTCCTATTGTTATATATCTGGTAGGTAATAAATTCCATAAATGCTGCCGTAGCTGATTTTACTCTTATTTGACATAGCAGTTTTTATCACCAAAAATGCCAACCCTGTATTTGATATGTTTATTACAGAAAGGGTCCAAGGCTGAAAAGACTTACATAATATTTACGAAATGGCTTATACATTTAAGAGGCGGTAAGATTGACTCATAGCATGTCCCTCCTTCTTTTAACATCACAGCATCTGTTAGTACTTACAATATGCACCTGCATTTGTTAAATTTAGAAATCTACCTTATAATTATGCATTGTACAATTTTCTTTTACCATAAACTTCCAGTCTTGGAAAACCAATCCTGAAGACTTGAACATTCTATAAATGTCTTTCAATCTATCATGTGCCCTGTTGAGCATCCTTTGATAATAGATATGCATAGTTATATATTGCATTCTTTGTAAATTTCTTTCCTAACCATCAAAATTATACTCCTGCCTTTTGCTTATGACCAAATTTACCGTGATTTTAAGTTTGCAACCATATTTCTTCTTTACATACTTGGTAGTTTGTAAGTACTTTAGATGCTATTCTAAAGGTAGCATACTAAATGGACCAATTTTTCCAAGCAAAGTAATAAACAGTGTGTTTTTACTTGTTTTGTAACTTTTTTTCAAATTATTGTAACATGACAATTATTTAGTTTCTTTTTCATTAATTTAGATGAAGGTACAGTGAATACATGATATTACTCAAAAACCAAAAGTATTTTCTGCCTCTTGTCTTATTTATTTGGTCAAGTTCATTGAATATATGACAGAGATATCCACATTTGAGTTTTCTTGAATTGTCTTGCTATGAATTTTAAAGGTTGAATCATATTGATAATAACCAAATGTCAAATTATGTTTTTGAAGTAAAATTGAAGTATCAACAACTTAATTCTTTCTCTTGTTCTTATATTTAATAAACTATTATTTATTTTTATAATATTTCTTATTACAACACAATTTAAACAATGCCCTTTGCTTGTTGGTGGCAACCAGTGCAGACCACGATCAACCGGCACTATCATACATGCTGTCTGACCATGGTCTGCAATATTCGCTTTCCTGTCAATACTCATTTTCCCTTAAAATGATGAATGTTTTTTTCCTGATTGAAAGATGGACAAGTCCATTAAAAATATTTAGGGTTGGTAGGGTAGAAACTATTTTCCTTATCTTTCATACAAGAGTAATTTGATAAATGTTTTTTATTTTCAGTAGATCATCAGATGATGATTCTTTAGATGATATTCCATTGATGTCCAGGGAAAATTATATCATGGAGGAAAATGATTCTCTTGTACGACCGAGGAGGCAAAGACCACATGGTCAGTCTAGGCTGTCGTACTGGTGCTCAAACTTCTTGGAAACATGCTGTAAATGGTAATGATACATATTTTCAGTTTGAAATAGATGTTACATTGTATTTGTACAGTACAATGTACATTTATATTGAAAAAAATATGATGTATCAGACATTGTTATAGTTTAATATGAAAAAAGGAAATTATTGCAAATTGTACTAATGAAAATATGGCAGTTGGTTTTGTTAGTTGTTTCATTAAAAGATTTAATTGGGAATTTTCAACAGTTTTGTCAATTTAGGAAAGGGGTTTATCCAGCAATAATTTTAAGGCATTTACAAATTTTAGGCAAGCAAAAATGTTCACTGTTTAATTTCAGTTGTTTAAAATGCTGTTGTAAGAAGAAAGTATTCAAGCCAAGAACTGTTCCACTTGGGCTAGAGCATCTAACTGATGAAAAATATCCCAAAAATGTGGTCCGTAACCAGAAATACAGTATCATCACATTTATACCAAAAGTGAGTATATAAATTTTTGCTGTATTATATCTTTGTATAGTACAAGAAATTGTTCTGTTTATTCTTAATTTTGGATTTCGTGATTGTCAAGAGATGATATTATGCTAGAATTGATTTTCACCAATTTATTGAATTTTAGTGATCATGTATGTTTTAAATGTCTCATGGTGTGGTGGTGGTGTTCGAAGTTTTCATTCCAGATCACAGCACTAAGCAACATTGAATGTATGAGAGCACAGGTCAGCCACCTGAAGTTTTTAGATACTGCAGATGGTTGCCTGTGCCCAAGTTGTTAACTTAAGGTTGTTGACTTCATACCACCTTGCCCCTCACTGCTTTTGGTTCGAATTTTGACAGAGATTTTGGATTCTTTCAAGAAAGGAAGCTATCCTGAATAACCTGAATAAATATCTATCTATCTATCTATCCAGCTAACTTACAGAATGTTGTTGGCTTTACTCAGGTGCCCGTTAGGGCCTGAAATAATGCACTTTAGGGCACCTGATGTCTTCCTCCATATGTACAGCTGCAAAGTTGCGGTATTACCTATTCTGTGTTTGTGGGATGTAAAACCCAACCAAAAACAAGAGAGGAAAAAAAGAAATTTGCTGTCAAGAATGAAAAAATGTTTTCAACATCAATATTTATATATTAACCATAATATCAAATTTCTTACTTAAACTGTATAACTTTTCTATTACAGGTTTTGTTTGAACAGTTCAAGTTTTTCCTGAATTTATATTTCCTTGTAATGGCCTCCTCACAATTTATTCCTGAGATAAGGATTGGATACCTGTATACATACTGGGGACCACTTGTAAGTTTATTGTGAGGCATCATTGTTACTATGTGTTAACTTTTATATATATATATGTATATATATACATGTAACTTTCAGTTATGTCAAATGCGAAAAAAAAGTCATATAAATGCATGTACTATGACATGTGGGGTTGTTTATATGAAGTCATTGTTCTTATAACTTTCTTAACTGTCTCATCAGATAAAGTTTTACTGAGAATAAAATGCATTTTTAATAAGGAGGGTGATCATGTGTCATTGGCAGTTACATTGGGTCACCTCTAATAGTATAATTTTTAATTTTTTCTAATTTTTTTTGTTACATCTTGCAATATTTGAATAATGAACTTATACTATGTTCCAGACAAATATTTTTTTATTCTAATGGTATATATTTTGCCAGTATAGCTCCTATACTTTTCCAGATTTGCTTGCAGAAATTTGTGTTATAGAAAAATTTCTGCAAGCATTACATGGAAAGTAAAAGAGCTACAATGGAAAGTTACATGTCATTGGAATAGTCAAATTTTTACCTGGAACATGGTTTATTTTATCATTCAAATATTGAAAGATACAACAATATATTAGGAAATACTATTAGTAGTGACCCAATGTTGCCATAAACAAATGTCATGTGCCTGATAAAAGTGATCATATTTACTGATCTTTTAAATAGTAAATGATTTTACTTGATAGACACTACAACATGAATCATATCTATCTTGTGTCCTTTTTTTTATTCCCTGGAGTAATATCTTCTATCGCTCTTGCAGGGTTTTGTGATATTTGTCACGATGGTTCGAGAGGCACTGGACGACTTCAGAAGGTATCGTCGTGATAAAGAGGCGAACTCTCAGAAGTTCAAAATCTTCACAAATAGCGGAATTGTACAAGTACCGAGTTCAAGGTTGAAAGTAGGAGATCTAGTCTTTGTAGAAAAAGTGAGTGCTGTTCATTAATTACTATAGATCAGGAAGAAAGAGTTATTCTCTCATACAGAAAAATAAAATGGGCAAAGAAATAAAACTGAAAAAAATAATATAATACATGTACTAATAAGGCGTAAAATTTTATATTTTTATTCTTTAGTGTAGTGTCCCTTCTTTTCACTTCTATAGCTCCTTTGTCTTAAATGGATACTGTTTTCAAAGAGGCTATGCATGAATCAGTTAGATTAAGTGTTGATGCAGATGAATCGGAATTAATGTTGCACATAGTCCTGAAAAAAAAAAGGATTATGGAAATGAGTTTTTAAGCAGATAAATCTCAGATTGCATGGCATATAATTCTGAAAAATAGGATATAAGTATTTAGCAGGTATGGTAAATCAGCGTGTCATATAGCGTTAAATATAGGTAATAAATGTTTAAGCAGATGAGATGAAGAACGACTTTTTATATTCAAGATCTACATCTGTTTCAAATGGAAGTAGTTCTTAAAAAATTGTAGATGCTTTGAAAAGAGGGATAAAAACTTGACAGAACAATTGTGTGTTTTATTTTTAATGCAAAATAATGTATTATTTATGTCCCTTAATATTTATATAATGTCCCTCACATTAAATTCACCAAAAATGTTGTTTTTGAAGAAACATAGCTTTATACATTCTGTTGTTTGTTTTTCGTAGGATCAGAGAGTGCCAGCAGATATGATATTTCTGCGGACTACAGAAAAGACTGGTTCGTGTTTTATCAGGACAGACCAGCTTGATGGAGAGACAGACTGGAAATTGAGATTAGCAATACAAGATACTCAACATCTTCCCTCAAATGCTGTAAGTACAAACATTCATAGACATATTTGGTTGTGCATGTATTTGAATTCAAGTAAATCAAACTGAATTAAGAACATGTTTTGGTGGTGTTTATATTCCATTGTTTTTTGGTGTTTTTTTCTCTCAACAATCCCGGTAAACAAACTGAGAGAATGTCATCTTCAAAATGATACTCAAAAAATTTTGAAAAGGTCCAGTGGGTTTTATGAAAGATTTTAATTAGTAGGATAATTTCCTCTCTGGTCTTGCATTATGGACATGTCTTGTTGTGACTTTGTTATGCCATTGCTATATCAGAAATAAAAATAGTAAGAATTGGCTGTAATCTTAAATCACAATGACAAATGGTTTTATGGTACAATGGGGGACTATCCAGGTTTTGCAGAAGATATATTAGAAGTCCCTCAGCATGTTTTTTTTTTGGTTGGTTTAAGATATCTAGTATAAAAGAATTCTTTAGTCTTGCTGAATGTATAATCTTTAACAAGTAGGGACAAATGATTTGATGAGAATAAACTTAACCATTCAGTGAATGCAAAAACTTAAATGCGTAATATATTAATTGTATTTACTAATAATTTGTTACTTTTTTTCAGGATTTGTTGGACATTAGAGCCCAGGTATATGCAGAAGCTCCACAAAAACATATCCACAGTTTTGTAGGAACCTATAAAAGGGTAGGAAAACTTGGTTGTGAACAATACCAGATTAACTTAAGTATTACTGAAAAATAATTCAATTCATTATGGTCTTGTCCAGTAACTTGTGTGCACATTTTAGATCATTGTCTCATCCTGTTTTTTCACAATAATCATATTTATTTTGAAAAAAAAGTACAAAAAAATAAAAAGCATTGCAACACTTGTCATTCAAATTTGACTAATAATCGCATAAAAAATCAATTTTCAATTTAATTTTGTGTATATCTCTGTGTTATCTTTTGCGTATTTTTCCATTATAAGTACTTGATATTTGTAAGATTTTCAAATTTCATGCTTTTATGCTATAAGACCTCAGTGGAGTTCCTTTCAGAACCCATTTAATACTCGATTAGCTGAAAAATATCATTTTGTGACAATTTCCTGTCAATTGTTTTTCATTGTATTATCTTTTATTATTATAGACAGACAATCCAGGGGGAGATGAGTCATTGAGTATAGAGAACACATTATGGGCTAACACTGTAGTTGCCTCTGGAACGGCACTCGGGGTGGTTATATACACAGGTTGTGAGAGTCGAAGTGTTATGAACACTTCTCAACCGAAGAGCAAGGTTAGTTTTCTTCTCAGATGTAAAGATATTAAGTACAATGTATATAAGATGTTTATTCAGTGCAAGAACAAAGTGCATGTAAGTTTTTGTTGATTGAAATATACATCCCTTCAAAAGTTTATATTGTCCCCTTGGTGATGTAACAGGTTAATTCCTTTTTCTGCTCAATGAAGAAAATATGGATATGAGGTAATGTGAGGTAATATGGAGAGGTAAAGTAAGGTAATTTTGACCGCCCTCATGGTCGAGGGGTTAGAGTCGATGACTTCTAATCCAGTTACCTCTCTGGCATGGGTTCGATCCCCGGGAGATGCTTTGATAGTTTAGCACAGAGGAAGGTAGTCTAGTACTGGTGTAACTCTCCAGGAACGATGGTTAGGAAACTACCCGCCTATATGACTGAAATACTGTTGGAGAAAAGGCGTAAAATGAAACAAACAAACAAATAAGGTAAGTTTGAAGTCCAGCAAAAAGGAAAAAATAAACACTTTTGGTCAGTAAAGTCCTACATACCAGTTTGAAATTATCCTTCTGAAATATAATGAACTTGCATTGAATTTAATACTTACTGTTGTGCCTTAATAAATTACAAAAGACTTTGTTCTTCATCATAATGAAGCTTGTTCTACATTGTATATAAGGAAAAAAGGGGGAACATATTTTCTAGTTATAAGTTATTAAACAGTGCAACAGTGAAAACTTTTTTGATGCAGATAATTTTTATATTGAAATATTTCTACTATTGTTTTCAGGTTGGTTTATTAGATCTGGAAGTAAACACACTGACAAAGGTGTTGTTTTCTGCTGTTGTTGTTCTTTCTATTGTTATGATGATATTGAAGGTAAACATCTGCTAACAATTTGTATCATACAATATTTTTAAATGCTACCCATTTTGTAAATAACAATTAAAAAAAAAAAAGAAAACAGTCATTGCAGTGTTTAAGTAAAAATTAGTCATTGAAAATTTGTATTATTAGCAAAGACATTTACATAGTTGTATTTTTAACAAAAACATTTACAAGTTTATAATATACATACATGTATGTCTGTATGCAATGTTAAACAGTTTTAAAAGAATTTTTGTATTTAACCAAGGTATTTATTTGAAACTTCACACTTATCTTTAAGGTCATAATTGTAGCTTTTTTTATAGGTCACCCATAAGTCTAGCATTGATTAATATGGTAAATTTAGATACGGTTATCACTAACTTAGAATAGTCATGTGTGCTGTCTTTGTGTAATTTTGTTTTTGTTTTATTACACATTTAATAAGGTAAATTTGTAAATTAATAAAAACAACTTTTTTATTATTTCAGGGCTGGGGTGGACCGTGGTACAGATACCTGTTCCGATTCATATTATTGTTTTCATACATCATTCCTATCAGGTAAAGTTTTTGTTGTTGTTTTGCTGATTTTTTTTTCAGGTAAATTAGGTAAAGTAAATTAGATGTTGAAAAGTTGTATTAGCTTAAGAAATGTCATGATTTTCATAAAATAAGTGAGAAATACAAATTGGAAACTTTAACACCTTTTACACCATTTGCACAGTCTGGTTAGCTCAATAGGAAAAGTGTTGGTATGTGAATTGGGCAATCTGGGTTTGATTTCCAGACGGTGCAGGTCACTTTCGTTGTGATTGATCATGAAATCCTTTCTATGGTCATTTGCCCTGTACCTCTGCTCTGGCAAGTACAGAAGTTATCAGTTCCTTGTGAAAGTGATAGCAATTTGTACTGGTAAACTGCTTGACAGCCTGCCCAGGAATGATGTGGTCGCTGAACTGTGCTCTGGTTAATTCAATGTGGTCAGGAGTGAAAACTACCAACACCACCTCCATTACAATTCTGTTCTTTGGAAATGATTTAAATATTGTGTTCATAACTGAACTTTTAAGTTCTGTTTTATTTTCAAGTTCCAAACTTTTCATCTGTTGATTTTTCGTTTTTTCAGTTTACGAGTCAATCTAGATATGGGAAAGGCCTGGTATTCCTATATGATATCACGTGATAAGAACATTGCTGGAACTGTTGTTAGAAGTACCACCATACCAGAGGAACTGGGCCGAATAAGTTACCTACTTACTGATAAAACAGGAACACTTACACAAAATGATATGGTATGTTTTTACATGAATACAGGTTTCGTAACATTACCATGTTGTTGATTTAGGTTTGATTTTTAAAACAAAGTTAATAATAACTTTAAACTGCTCTATTTGTATATAGAGGATATTCAAGTTTTTTCTATAAATACATGATTTATTTTCATCGAGTGGTATGAAAATAAATATTTCATGAGTGGCGGTAGCCACGAGTGAAATATGGTAATTTTCATGCCACAAGATGAAAATAAATCATGTATTTATAGAAAAAACTTGAATTTTCTGTTTATTATATTCAGGACATTAAAATTTGCAAGACTTTCCCTTAAATTTTGAGTACTGGCAGAATTTAAAAGAAAGTAGTCCGGCAAGACACCAGTGAAAATACGGAAAATATGTTTCACTGCAGTGAAAAATAAATTTTTACAGTGAAAATACGGAAAATGAAAATACGCATTTTATTTCGTCAATATTTCTCAATATTTCATTTAAAAGTATATAATAAATTAGAATATCCATGCTTTGAATTTGTAATTGTGAATTGTTATTTTTAGGGGTTTTGGTATGAAAATGTAAAAATAGTAAACTACATCTAGCCAGACAGGGGGCGTCCGTGGCCGAGTGATTAAGGTCGTTGACTTCAAACCACTTGCCCCTCACCACTGTGGGTTCGAATCCCACCAGGGACTTTGGATTCTTTCATGTGAGGAAGCTATCCAGCTAGCTTACGGAACGTCGGTGGTTCTACTCAGGTGCCCGTTTGTGCCTGAAATAATGCACGGAAGGGCACCTGAGGTCTTCCTGCACCAGTAAAGCTGGAGCGTCGCGATATGACCTATACTGTGTCGATGTGATGTAAAACCTAAAACAAACAAACAAACTAGCCAGACAGTATAGTGTATACATATATTTGAGAACTGGCCTGACATAGATGGCAGCATTATCACTGCTAGATATGAAAGATTTACATCTTGAAATGTAACACAAAGCCTTAAACAATAAATTTAATGAAGCATTGTATACAAATGATGGTAACAAGTTACTACAAAACTAAAAGTGAGAGTATTTTGTTGTATTTTAAGTGGGAACTTTTTATTTCAGGTTTTCAAGAAGTTACATCTTGGTACTGTTGCCTTCACCCCTGAAACTGTTGATGAGGTAAACTGTTATTCTATGATCAACACATTTTCAGTGTTATACATACTGCATAAATTTCTCGAAAGAATTTATTCTCCAGAAGGCCTATTTTCTAGCTCCCTTGTGGCTTAGGGGTTGTCTCAAAATGTTGAGGCATCAGAATTGCAGCCACTGTTTATCACTGCATGATCGTTAGAGGCAACTAAATGGGATCAAATTACTGAGTCTATGTGTCTTTTAGCTTTGTTGCTGCTGCTGTCATTAAGTTTGTCAACAAATTTTAGGTGATCAAGAATGATATGTGTCTGACACTTTTTAGGTATGAATCACAAGTCTTTTGAAGAATTGTACATTTGCCTATATACATGCATATTTTCTACAGTGTTTGCTACATTTTCAGCTGTCTTTTGGCACAAATGCATTATCTCTCTTTATAGAGCATGTTGAAATATATTTGTGGTCTCTGTTATCTAGGTGACAGCACATATAAAAACAGCATTTTCACAATCAGCCACAGCCTCTGCTCCAAGCAGAATGGGCACACCTGTGAGACGTACTGTGGTGACACGAGTATTGGACGCGGTACAAGCCCTGGCACTATGTCACAATGTGACACCGGTATTTGATGACGACAAGTCAGAGGAGACGTCCCTGCAGGTAGAGGCAGATCAGCAAAGTCAACAAACAGTCGTATATCAGGCTTCAAGCCCGGATGAGGTATTTATAATTGAAACATGTTCTTGAACCTTTAAGTTATATTAATCACTGTCGAGTCTTCTTCCTAGAACTCACCACTACTGATGTCATAGTAAGAAACATCATCTTGAACCGAGTAGGACTCGAATCCATGATCCCTGGGTTGAGAGGCAGATACCTTAAGCACTAGGCCCCACACATTAATTAAGTTTTTGTGTGAAAGTTGGTATCTTCAAAACTACAGTACTGAAGGAAATGGATTGAAACTTCACACACTTATTTTAGAACATAATATGTCGATGTTCAAGGCCCATAAATCTAACATTATCCAGGTTCTTGTTTTACTATCAAGCACTTAAAAAAGTTGAGCACACTGTCCTTCTGACAGCTTTTGTTTGTTATTTATTTATACTTATTTATAATGATTGATTAGTATTCATGAATATTATAATTGATTAATATTCATGATTGATATCCATTTCATAATGAATATTTATGATTAATGATCACAATATTACAGGTAGCATTAGTGACCTGGACTGAAAGTGTGGGTTTAACTCTGGTCAAGAGAGATTTGAACTCAATGCAGCTGCGAGCCCCAAACGGTACCATACTGGCCTATACCATCCTTCATATATTCCCTTTTACATCAGAATCTAAACGAATGGGTATCATTTTAAAGGTAGGATATATTTATTGACATTGTTCTATTAATAAAGTTACCAACCATCGCGTTGCCTACTAGAATTTATGTAATGTGCTGAACATCTTTGTGATCTGTCATCATCTGTGCATAAAATTAATGACTGGCTTAGCCAATGAATGTATGTATTCATAGCTTAATGAGGGTCCATCCACCCTGTCAGGCAATGAGAGTACTGAAACAACTCTTTGAACCTTTAATTCCTTACTTAATGTAATGCAGGTGAATATCCTGTATGAAGTTTTCTTGATAACAGTTATTTTGGCATATTTTGACCTTTGTCCGGTAATTTGCGTTGATTGCAATTTGTAAATTACTTTCTTTGTTCACTTCATAATATTTATGCCATATGCATATAGCGTTGCACTTGTCCGTTTGTCTGACCATCCGTCCGTCCCGAAATCTTGTGAACGCAACTCTTCTTTAACCGGGTGACAGATTTTGCTTAAACTTACAGGGATGAACAACCTTAATGTGTAGATGGTATTTAAGGAAGGAATTTTCGCTGCGACCAAATTTAACAGAATTATAGCCTTTTGTTGATTTTTTCACTTTATACCATATAGAAATTTTGTGAACGCAACTCTTCTAAAACCATTTGGCAGATTTTGCTTAAACTTCCAGGGATAAACAACCTTAATGTGTAGATGGTAGGAAAGGAAGGAATTTTCGCTGCGACCAAATTTAAGAGAATTATAGCCCTTTGTTGATTTTTTCACTTTATACCATATAGAAATTTTGTGAACGCAACTCTTCTAAAACCAGATGGCAGATTTTGCTGAAACTTCCAGGGATAAACAACCTTAATGTGTAGATGGTAGGAAAGGAAGGAATTTTCGCTGTGACCAGATTTAATGGAATTATGGCCCTTTGTTGATTTTTTCACTATATACCATATAGAAATTTTGTGAACGCAATTCCTCTTAAACCGGATGGCAGATTTTGCTTAAACTTCCAGGGATGAACAACCTTAATGTGTAGATGGTAGTAAATTTTCGCTGCGACCAAATTTAACAGAATTATGGCCCTTTGTTAATTTTTTCACTATATACCATATATATGTTGTTGGTGGGGGCATCTGTGTCCTTTGGACACAGTTCTAGTTTACTTTTAAATACATTTTCAAAATGTTCATGAAAATTAGCATGAATCTGGAAGTGTCTTGCTTTAATGAAAGTCCTTACTACAACCAATTATGACCATTCATACAGTGTCAGTGATAACCTAAAATGTTATTATATTCTTCTGATATTTCATTAACAGTATTTTACAAGGAAAACATTAATGAATTATGTAAATCATGTTGATTAAGGTTGTAATATCTATAAACAGGATGACCAGAGTGGTGAGATTATATTCTATCTGAAGGGTGCTGATGTTGTTATGACATCTATTGTACAGTATAATGATTGGCTGGAGGAAGAGGTAAACATTATCATCATAATTATCCTGAAATTGTTCTACCTTGGTAATTTTATATAATAGACTTGTTCTGCCTTTTATATGGAATAGTCCATTATACATATTAGGGATGTATTATGTTACATTGCTAAAAACAAACTTCTTACTGTCAGAATACTGTTATGTCGTGTATATTTTCACCTGACCAAAATTTCATGAAATCTACAATTAGGAGTAATTGACAATATAAAATAAGCAAACTTATACTTCTAGTTCTATTAGATTTATATGATACTTAGTTATTGTTTTCTCAGAAAATTTACATTTTTTTTAAATTATGTAAATTTTATACCTTACAAAAATTTATAATTTTACAGTACTTTGATAAGCCTGTTTGGTTGGCCTTATACATTAAGCTTAGAGGAATTATAATTATTGCTACCAGAGTTTGAATCAATGTTTCTTTTCCATCACATTGAAATAAATCAATTAAAATATATCAGATTGAAATACACCGTTCCGAATGTACAATATATTCAGAATGTTTTCTTTACAGTGTGGAAATCTTGCTAGAGAAGGTTTGAGAACTCTTGTTGTTGCAAGAAAGGTTCTTACAGAAGAACAATACCAAGAATTTCAGGTATTATTGTATGTTATTTATATTTGAAAAACATGAATTTATTTATTTCCAAATCACAAAATAAGATAGAGGGATGGTTCACATGTATGTAGATTAATGTTCAGATGGCTGAAATGAGGCAAAGAATCGGCTTTGTAAAAGTATTTTAGTTAAATGACGGTGATGACTTTATAGATATGGCAAATTGTTTTTTAGCCTCATCTATGGGTCTCTATATAGACTACTTTAAACTTTGACATAAAATTTTGGTATTTGCATTGTACATTTGTATATGCAAAAGCTTTCATACTTAAATAACAGGATTTTTATTAGCATCTACCTTTTTTTTGTAAGCTTCATTGAAATGTAACATTGACACAAATGTAACATTGACACAAATGTAACATTGACACAAAAGTAACATTGACACAAAAGTAACATTGACACAAAAGTAACATTGACACCTCATCATATGTGTTAAATTATGATATAATTTTACATCAGAATCGTCACCATCAAGCGAAGATGAGTGTACAGGACAGGAATGTCAAGGTTCAAGCTGTCATTGAGAGTTTAGAGAGAGATATGGAGTTACTGTGTATGACGGGTGTAGAGGACAGATTACAGGAAAATGTTAGACCTACCCTGGAAATGTTACGCAATGCTGGAATCAAGGTAAAAAATTTGATATTTCGTTTGAGATGTTACAAAATGTGTTTTGTTTGCTTTTATTACCTGAAATAATGGACTAAGGTGCATAAAAAGACTTCCTTCATTTGGAAATCTTGAAAATCTAATTAGTTAGACTAAACCCACAAGCCTTTAGCTTGAGGGGTTGCCTTTAAAGGTGTAGGCATGAGAATTGCAGCCACCGTTTATCCATGCCGGATTGTAAAACAGAACTACATGGGTTTGAATTACTTGAGTCTATACATTTCTTAGCTCCACCTGATTAGGTGGTTTTGATCTTTGGTGGTGCTTTAAGTTAGTAACACCCAAGGTTAGCCAAAATAATCTTTCCTTTAACGGCGCCATATGACTTAAATTGTGTTGGTGTACCGTAAACCAATCAAACACACACTTAACCAAAATACACATTTTCCCACCACCTACAAAAAAACGAAAAATGGCATTTTATTTCTATTTTTTTTAAGCCATTACTCATTGCCAAAAAAATGATATTTTGTTTCCTAATTGTTTAGATCTGGATGTTGACTGGAGATAAACTGGAGACAGCAACATGTATAGCTAAGAGTTCTAAGCTTGTGTCCAGAAACCAGGACATATATACATTTAAGAAAGTCACGGGGCGGACAGAGGCACATTTAGAGCTGAATAACCTGCGAAGAAAACAAGATAATGCTTTAGTTATCATGGGAGATAGCTTACAGGTCAGTGAAATCTCGGCTTTTGATATATGGAAATAATAAATTGAACAGAAGGGGCCTCCGTTTTCTAAGATTTACATTATACTTTGCCGCGCTTCTTTGCAAGTAAATGCCATTTTCTTTATACATTAACATTTGTGTAGTCATTATTGTTTTTGTTATTGTTTGATGTACATAACTTGTAGTAAACTTAGAAAAGAGGACACAATGCTGTTGTACATTACCAACTAATACACAATATCCGTAGACAAGGTAACTTGCCCCTCACTGTTGCAGGTTTAAATCTCTTTTGAGAATTTGCATTCTTTCATGTGAGGAAATTTTACAATTGTTGCAGAAGGGTCAAGGTTCTATTTAGGTGCCTGCTTAAATCTCATATAATGCATGAAAGGGGCACCTGAGATTTTTCTGAACCGTAAAAGCTTGAACGTCACCATTTCACTTAAAACACAAACAAAAATGATTAAATTAGAAGGGTATCTAGTAAAATATGTATATCTGATGCGTAAAAATATAGACAAGTGATAATTGTATGTACTTATTATGATAATAACAACAAACTTTTAAAAAAAATGGAATTAATCTGTTTTGATGGGAAAAAAACAACAACACTCTACAGTTATTAACAAGACTTTCACATGTACATTGTAATGGTCATTTGAAAGCTATTACTCACTATTAGCATACAGGTTAATGAACTCAAGGAGTTGTTGTTCAAAGGTTATTTGACAGAAGTTATATATATATATTCTATGGTATATGTAACCGCCTCCGTGGTCGAGGGGTTAGAGATGATGACTTATAATCCAGTTACCTCTCAGGCGTGGGTTCGATCCCCGGGAGATGATTTGGTAGTTTAGTGCGGATGAAGATAGTCTAGTACTGGTGTAACTCTTAGGAACATTGGTTAGGAAACTACCCACCTACATGACTGAAATACTGTTGGGAAAAGGTGTAAAATGAAACAAACAAACAAACTATGGTATATGTACTTTCTCCTGTCTGAAATAACATTTGGAATGTTATTTCCATATAAACTTACTCAAGAAATGTTTATAATATTTGACAGGATGTTTTAGTATATTTTCCTGTATGTATATATTTAGGTTTGTTTGGAGTACTACGAGCACGAGTTTGTGGAGCTAGCATGTCAGTGTCCGTGTGTAGTTGTATGCAGATGCTCTCCAACACAGAAGGCGGATATAGTCAAACTTCTCAAGGTACACTCAGGGAAACGTACATGTGCAATAGGTAATGCTTCCTCTCAAATGTTTCATTCGTTAAACACAAAACAGCAAAGTTTACGCTATAGTAACTGTAATGATTTAATTTATATTTGAATGATTATAAGACCTTTGTTAAACTTTAGGTAATCATACACCTTTGTTATCATGTTCATTGCAAATTACTGTACATAGAGACACTATGGTGTGTGTGTATATATCATACATGCCATATCCCCCGCCGGGGGACAAAAACCCCCGATTTTCGACCATGTCTCCCGATCTCCCACCGTGGGATCGAAATCCCCCGATTTTCAAAAATTCAACCAACAAAAAAATTAAAACATCATTTTTACCAATAAACCTTATTAAACAATAGACTTAAACAACTTTTACAACTATATATGCCTGAAGTAATATTTCCCCATTAAACAGCAGGGGTCTAACGGATAAATGTATTGTTAGTTACTCCGACACACTTCAGCTGTCAAGGAATGACAAATTCTCCTGTGATAAACCTGTCAATCAGTGTTAGTATTGCAGGTGCTTAACCAATGACAGCGTCCGATACTGAATGTGTGACGTATCAATTTTTGTTGGGATATGTAACCCCGCCTTGAGTTTGTTGTCGGCATAGGGTCTTTGAAGTTGATACACTGTAAGTGCAGATGAAAAAATCATGATCAGGCAATAGAAACTCAAAGAATCACAGATTAGCAATGTTTGAAACTATTATTTTTTATGTAACTGTGATCTATGTTGTTGCAAAAATAATATAAACTAGCTTTGTCTCACGGTAACCAACAAACACTGAGGAGGGATTGAAAGAGGTAAAAATCCGTTTCAATCAGATAAATAATAAATAATACCTGTTTTAACACCCAAAGAGCCAAAATAATTAGGTCCAATTATTATCCAGTAGTCAGTATACTCAAAAAAACCTTTACACAACCCTGCATCAATTACACAGTTTACATGTACATACAGGTATCAAGTGACGTAGCGTCTAGACTCCCTACTGCCATATATGGTATAAAGCATGAGGCAATCGATGTGTGTTAACAAATTGAGGTGTGAAGTACATAATCACATGAGTAAACTGGATTAAGATTTGTGTCAGATTTTTTTTTTACTGTTTATGAAGTGTCAACGGAAAATTTTGAAGGCAGCATTTTTTAGCTACAAAAATTCTCTGTGAAAATGTTGATACCTTTCATTTAAAGAGAAAATTCTTTACCTTTCATTTAAAGAGAAAAAACTTTGGCTGTTAAAGTATATTTATTTTAATGATTTTGAATGCATCAAATTCAAGTTTATTTGTACTAAAATGATTCAATATATCTGATATAAAAATGTATTTTATATGATATACATGCAATTAATTATATTTGTTTTACAGGGATTCTTATTTTATTTACATCAAATATTTAAAGTACCTATGTTTATTTGCAATTGTTTACATATTATTCCTTCACAGTCATGTATGTTAAAACTTGAAAATATCAAATGATCTTGTAGAAATGTTCATTTTCATAATAAAATGGGGGAAATTTAATTATATGTTTGCATCGTTTTAAGATTACGACTGGTTTGTGCTTGCTTAAAAATCCCCCTACTTTTGGTCCAAATCCCCTGCTTTTTAAAGCCAAATCCCCCTATCTGGGTGGCTGGAAATATGGCATGTATGATATATGAATATTTTTAATTAAAACACAAACTTATAAGGGTAATAATTTACTAATAAAATTCAAAGAGTTACCTCTCTTAATGTACTCCAAAAAGAAGGATGTATGTGAAATCGAATTTAGAAGTAAATGAAGACCAACAGTTCCAGATTCCCCAATTTGTTCTACCTTGGTTTATAACAAGACATGGTTATACCGAGGAACCATGGGAAGTATATGGTACCCATATGGGAAGTGGACTGTATGCTGGTTCTATATATTACAGGTGATGGAGGAAATGATGTTAGTATGATACAAGCTGCTGATGCAGGCATTGGTATTGTGGGGAAGGTATGTAGATAAATTCTTATGTTTCTTGTTTAAAATATTTTCAAAGAGGTCACAGGGGCCAATTCCTTCTAATACACTTTCATCTTGTTTCCTTATAGTGCCTTTATTAATTCATCAATATCTTCAAGATATTTTTAGATATTTTGGGTTTCGGTACAATCATCTAAACCACGTTTCTTGGAATGTGTTTGAGGTCATTTGGCTGATGGTCAAGGTCAATCAGGAAATAGTAGATTTTTAGCTACACTATTTGAAGAATAGTACGGCTATCCTTCTCACTCGTGCTTTGGGATCAGTGTAACACTTTATTTCCTTATAGAACCTTCATGTATCAATATTTTAAATTTTTTCTTATAGTAACTATCATGGGTAAGTAACCTTTGTAGGTGTTTGCTGGCATTCAAGTTCACTGGGTTAAAATTGAATTTGCTACATGTAATGGATTGGCAATGTTTTTTCTTGCTATGATTGAGACTAGATGGAGCAGCAGTCATTAGTGTTGCCAATATTCTAATTAATATATGCTATACTTTCTTTTAGACACTAGTCAAATTGATTTTCATTGTGCAAAGTGAAGAATCAGTTGTTTGTTTTTCTGTCAAACATTTAGTGCATCTTAAAATTTTAATGCTTGTTTATTTATAAATTAAAGTGTTTTGAACTCACTGAACTTTTATTTCTCACAGGAAGGGAAGCAGGCGTCAATGGCAGCAGACTTTTCCATCAACCAGTTTAGCTATATTGGTAGACTTCTTATGGTTCATGGCAGAGACAGGTACCTAGTATAATATGTTCTCAGAAGTTTGCAGTTTTGTTACATTCATAATACTGCACATTTGTAATGTTGCTTTTCATTGTATATTGGTGATGTTTATATAAAATCTCACTTTTTTCTCTAAAAAGAGATGCTTGCTGTATTATTAATTCAATATAAATATTTCTGACACATTATATGGCATTAACCAGTTGTTTGCAATATATTTCCAAACAACCATTTATATAGGGCCATATAACCTGTCAAAAAATCTTTATTATTAATAATATAAGAGTTTCTTTACAATAAGGTAGTAGTCAAATTTTATTCAACAACTTTCTTAAATGTTTTAAGACAGGCCCAGTATGTGTCTTATTTCTTTATCTGTATTCTGTTTAATTTACAAATGTCTGCCATATCAGATTAGATTTAGTTATTATTCATTATAGCAAATATGGCTGTTTTGTAGTTTGTGTTATATTTTAGTAAGATTTGCTTAAAAGGGGAGTCCATGGCCAAATGGTCATGGTTGTTAACTTCAAACCACTTGCCCCTCATTTCTGTTGGTTCATATCCCACTAGAGACATTGGGTTTCATTCATGTAAGGAAGCTATCCAGCTAACTTACGGAACATTGGTGGTTCTGCTCAGGTGTCAATTTGTGCCTGAAATTATGCAAAGATGGGTACCTGAAGCCTTCCTCCACCAGTAAAGTTGGAAAGTTACCATATGACATTTACAGTGATTTGATGAGACATAAAATAAATTCAACACACCATTTCCCCCCCCCCCCACCCACCCACCCCCATCCCCCCCAAAAAAAAAACAAAACCACAACAAGAAAAAACAAATAAGCAAAACAGATTTTTTTTTCACCAAATTTGAAATTTTGTGACTATATTTATTGTCAAGAAAAGATAAAATGGCATTATATCATTGAACAATTTTTTGCACTTGTTGAACTATTACATGTTTTATAACTTGATTATTACAGCTATAAGAGATCTGCAGCTCTAGGGCAATTTGTGATCCACAGAGGTCTAATAATCTCAACTATGCAGGCTGTGTTTTGTTCTGTGTTCTATTTTGCATCCATAGCATTATTCCCGGGCTTCCTAATGGTTGGGTATGTATTATGTACATTTATATCAACTTAGTATCCATATTACATACAGATTAACTTTGTTTTAGTTTATACAGAATTGATTTTAGTTTCATTGTGTAGGAAGCTATAAGCTTATAAGACACACTATTGAATCTGTTCTTGGAACCAACCAGTACTGAGCAATGAGTGTAAAGTTTCTGGCTGAATGAAACAACGGCTAGTACCGGAAAGGGTTCAAACCCACATTGCTAGCGACCCTTAGATTACTAGTCTGACGTGATAACAACTCAGCCAATACATTTATTGTAAAGTGTTCACCGAGGAAGAATTGATTCTGTTGTTTTTAATAGAAGTGCCACTGTACACAGGTTCTATTAAGTGTCACTGGACACTGGTTCTGTTGAGTGCCACTGTAAACAGATTTCTATGGAGTGTCACTGTACACAGGTTCTATTGAGTGTCACCATACACAGGTTCTATTGAGTGCCACTGTACACAGGTTCTATTGAGTGTCACCATACACAGGTTCTATTGAGTGCCACTGTACACAGGTTATATTGAGTGCCACTGTACACAGGTTCTATTGAGTGCCACTGTACACATGTTCTATTGAGTGTCACCGTTCACAGGTTCTTTTGAGTGCCACCGTACACAGGTTTTATTGAGTGTCACTGTACACAGGTTCTATTGGGTGGCACTGTACACAGGTTCTATTGAGTGGCACTGTACACAGGTTCTATTGAGTGCCACTGTACACAGGTTCTATTGAGTTCCACTGTACACAGGTTCTACAGGATGCCACTGTATAGAGGTTGCACTGTATTTACGACACACATATATTACACATTATAATTGCAGGTATTCTACTGTATATACAATGTATCCTGTGTTCTCTTTGGTACTTGATAAAGATGTCACACCAGAGACAGCTTTAATGTATCCAGAATTATATAAAGAATTGACAAAGGTAAGAAATTACGGGGGTGAAAAAATAAAACTAAAATTTGAATTGAGCACCTTTTTTATTAGCTCACCTGAGCACAAAGTGCTCAAGGGTGAGCTTTTGTCATCACTCTGCGTCCGTCGTGCTGTGTCTGTGCGTCCTTGCGTCCTTCAAAAAATGGCGTCAAGCTTTTCAAACAACATCTCCTCCTAAACCACATGGCCAATTGCAACTAAACTTTACAGAAATGATCCTTAGGTGGACCCCTTTCAAAGTTGTTCAAAAATTTAAATTCCATTAAAAACTCTGGTTGCCATGGCAACCAATAGGAAAAACTTAAAAAATCTTCTTTTAGAAAACCCTAAGAGCTAGAGCTTAGATATTTGGCATGAAACATCTTCTAATGGGTGTCTACCAAGTTTGTTTAAATAAAAGCCCTGGGGTCAAAATTGGCCCCGCCCCAGGGGGTCTTTTATTTTCCCTATATGCAAATAGTAAAAACTTAAAAAATCTTCTTTTAAAGAACCCAAAGAGCTAGAGCTAAGATATTTAGCATGAAACATCTTCTAATGAGTGTCTACCAAGTTTGTTCAAATAAAAGCCCTAGGGTCAAAATTGGCCCGGCCCCAGGGGGTCATTGATTTTCCCTATATGCATATAGTAAAAAACTTAAAAAATCTTCTTTTAAAGAACTCAAAGAGCTAGAGCTAAGATATTTAGCATGAAACATGTTCTAATGGGTGTCTACCAAGTTTGTTTGAATAAAAGCCCTGTGGTCAAAATTGGCCCCGCCTCAGGGGGTCATTGAATTTCCTTATATGTGTATACAAAATCTTAAAAATCTTCATTGAAAAAGCCCAAATAGCTGGAGTTTAGATATTAAGCATGAAACATCTTCTAGTGAGTGTCTACAAAGTTTGTTCAAATAAAAGCCCTGGGGTCAAAATTGGCCCCGCCCCGGGGGTCATTAATTTTCCATATATGACAGTGTATAACAAAAACTTAAAAATCTTCTTTGAAAAAACCCAGATAGCTAGAGTTTAGATATTAAGCATGAAACATCTTCTAGTGAGTGACTACCAAGTTTGTTCAAATAAAAGCCCTGGGGTCAAAATTGGCCCCGTCCCAGGGGGTCTTTGATTTTCCCTATATGCATATAGTAAAAACTTTAAAAATCTTCTTTTAAAGAACCCAAAGAGCTAGAGCTAAGATATTTAGCATGAAACATCTTCTAAAAAGTGTCTACCAAGTTTGTTCAAATAAAAGCCCTGTGGTCAAAATTGGCCCGACCCCAGGGGGTCATTGATTTTCCCTATATGCATATAGTAAAAAACTTAAAAAAGCTTCTTTTAAAGAACTCAAAGAGCTAGAGCTAAGATATTTAGCATGAAACATGCTCTAATGGGTGTCTACCAAGTTTGTTCAAATAAAAGCCCTGTGGTCAAAATTGGCCCCGTCCCAGGGTGTCATTGAATTTCCTTATATGTGTATAGCAAAAACTTAAAAAATCTTTTTTGAAAAAACCCAAATAGCTGGAGTTTAGATATTAAGCATGAAACATCTTCTAGTGAGTGTCTACAAAGTTTGTTCAAATAAAAGCCCTGGGGTCAAAATTGGCCCTGCCCCGGGGGGTCATTAATTTTCCTTATATGACAGTGTATAACAAAAACTTAAAAATCTTCTTTGAAAAAACCCAGATAGATAGAGTTTAGATATTAAGCATGAAACATCTTCTAGTGAGTGACTACCAAGTTTGTTCAAATAAAAGCCCTGGGGTCAAAATTGGCCCCGCCTCAGGGGGTCATTGATTTTCCCTATATGCATATAGTAAAAACTTAAAAAATCTTCTTTTAAAGAACCCAAAGAGCTGGAGCTAAGATATTTAGCATGAAACATGTTCTAATGGGTGTCTACAAAGTTTGTTCAAATAAAAGCCCTGGGGTCAAAATTGGCCCCGCCATTAATTTTTTATGACAGTGTAAAAAAAACCTTCTTTGAAAAAACCCAGATAGCTGGAGTTTAGATATTAAGCATGAAACATCTTCTAGTAAGTGACTCTACCAAGTTTGTTTAAATAAAAGCCCTGGGGTCAAAATTGGCCCCGCCCCAGGGGGTCTTTTATTTTCCCTATATGCAAATAGTAAAAACTTTAAAAATCTTCTTTTAAAGAACCCAAAGAGCTAGAGCTAAGATATTTAGCATGAAACATCTTCTAAAAAGTGTCTACCAAGTTTGTTCAAATAAAAGCCCTAGGGTCAAAATTGGCCCGACCCCAGGGGGTCATTGATTTTCCCTATATGCATATAGTAAAAAACTTAAAAAATTTCTTTTAAAGAACTCAAAGAGCTAGAGCTAAGATATTTAGCATGAAACATGTTCTAATGGGTGTCTACCAAGTTTGTTCAAATAAAAGCCCTGTGGTCAAAATTGGCCCCGCCTCAGGGTGTCATTGAATTTCCTTATATGTGTATACAAAATCTTAAAAATCTTTTTTGAAAAAACCCAAATAGCTGGAGTTTAGATATTAAGCATGAAACATCTTCTAGTGAGTGTCTACAAAGTTTGTTCAAATAAAAGCCCTGGGGTCAAAATTGGCCCTGCCCCGGGGGGTCATTAATTTTCCTTATATGACAGTGTATAACAAAAACTTAAAAATCTTCTTTGAAAAAACCCAGATAGATAGAGTTTAGATATTAAGCATGAAACATCTTCTAGTGAGTGACTACCAAGTTTGTTCAAATAAAAGCCCTGGGGTCAAAATTGGCCCCGCCTCAGGGGGTCATTGATTTTCCCTATATGCATATAGTAAACACTTAAAAAATCTTCTTTTAAAGAACTCAAAGAGCTAGAGCTAAGATATTTAGCATGAAACATGTTCTAATGGGTGTCTACCAAGTTTGTTCAAATAAAAGCCCTGGGGTCAAAATTGGCCCCGCCAATCTTTTTTGAAAAAAACCCAAATAGCTGGAGTTTAGATATTAAGCATGAAACATCTTCTAGTAAGTGTCTACAAAGTTTGTTCAAATAAAAGCCCCTGGATTAAAATTGGCCCTTACAGGGGGGGGGGGGAGTAGATCATTGTTTTTCATTATATGTGTGTAGTAAAAACTTAACATTGTGAAACATCTTCTAATTGGTGTCTTCTAAGTTTGTTCAAATAAAAATCCTGGGGTTTAAACTGGCCCCGCTCCGGGTGCCTTTATACAGGTGAGCGACCTCAGGGCCATCATGGCCCTCTTGTTACAGAAGCATATGAATAAACTTAGTCATAATGATGAAATGATGTCATCCTAAGCATGCAATTCATTCATAAAAGCCTAGTGGGTATGATGTCGTTTATGATGTCATGTAAAACACAAGTTGTTCTACATGAGTGTGTAAAATGGCAATGTTTGTAACATGCTATTGCCATGCCATTTGACAGTTTTATTATGATAATGAAGGTGCTGTGGCTGTCATTGCAGTCAGCTATTTTTATACTGTGCCCTGATTCAAGCATATAAAAAGAGTGTAGTGAGGTATGCTTGTGTGATTTTATCTGATTATGCATGTTTTCTTCTCTTTCAATGTACATTTGCATGTACAGTTTTTAACTGGACAATTTAAAGAATAGGGAGTGCTTCTGTACACACCCAGGCGTCTGTGTCACATTTTGGTTAAATTTTTGCATGCAAGTTGATATCTACTGAAGGGAACGAGTTGAATTTGAGAGCAAAATAAGAAGTCACTATACTAGGCCCATAAATCTAACATGGATTTTGACAGAATTATGGTCCTTTTTGAACTTAATGTATTTTACTACATTTTCGAGGCTCTGGAGCACTGAGAATAGTAAAGCATGCTGTTGTACTGACAGCTCTTGTCATTATAGAATGTACATAAATATCTATAGTGTAATGAAGGGAGATAATTGCTTATTTTCAATTTCAGGGGAGGTCATTATCGTTCAAGTCTTTTTTCATGTGGGTGCTTATTAGTATTTATCAAGGTTTGTTGCTATATTTGATGGAATTTTTTGATATAGATTAACATAGTGGATGAAAACTTACTCTAGTGTCAAATAAAAGAATAAAGCCTTGTAATTCTCATTCACATTGTAAAGAAGATTTTACCTTCTAAAATTTACTTTATAAGTTTTTAGAATATACAATATTTTAGCCAATTTTTGATACATTTGAGTTACTGATTATCAAAATTTTTGATTCTCAGATTTTCAACTTATTTAAGCTGCATATGCAGAGTGAAATAATCAAAGATAAATGATATTTACATGATAAAATCCAGTTGCATATCATGTTACCACAAAAAAAACATCAATATAACTGAATTAATTACCTGTATCAAGTTTTTAAAACTATTAAGAATGTGTAAAATGAGCAGAAAATGTCTTTATTTTAGATCTAAGATTAAGTACTATTGAACACCAGCTGTTAGAATTACTTACGGTTGTAAAGCCTATCTTAAAATCTTAGGGATGTGCAGAACGTTTGACGCCTTTATGATTTATATATAATAAAATGATATAATATATGATATAATAATAAGATTTTTTTTCAGGTGGAATAATAATGTATGGTGCGTTTTTGTTATTCGAAGATGAATTTATCCACGTAGTTGCGATCACCTTTACGTCACTCATATTAACAGAGTTGTTAATGGTTGCATTAACTATACGTACGTGGCACTGGGCGATGGTCCTTGCGGAGGTGTTCAGTCTGGCCATATATATCGCATCTCTTGTGGTTCTTAGACGTTACTTTGGTAAGTATAGAAAGAGGTATCATTCTCTTTAGAATAATGTCGGAATGTGGCACATTGAGGGTTGATTGCAAAACTGTTGTAAGTCCTTCTTTATTTCATATAAGAAACTGCAGTTTTGAGGTCAACCCTTGACATGTATATTGTATATACAAGCTTTTTAATACCCCCTTTGGAGTTGGGCAGCAAATAGGTTTGCCATTGTCTGTCCATCATGCTGTCTGTTTGTAGATTGATAGTGGAAAATTGGGGCATTCATGTCCTATGGACACATTTTTAGTCAGATTTTTTTTTTTTTTTTTTTATCTACCAGTTTTATTTAATGACCATGCTATAGTTAATCTGAGTGTGGGGATTTTATCTCTCTTGGTGAATCTCTTTAGACTGTTTCAAATATACATAGGTTAATCTCAACCAGATTTCATCGCCTCCGTGGTCGAGGGGTTAGAGTCGATGACTTCTAATCCAGTTACCTCTCTGGCGTGGGTTCGATCCCCGGGAGATGCTTTGGTAGTTTAGCGCGGAGGAAGGTAGTCTAGTACTGGTGTAACTCTCCAGGAACGATGGTTAGGAAACTACCCGCCTATATGACTGAAATACTGTTGAAAAAGGCGTAAAATGAAACAAACAAACAAACAAACAAACAAACATTGCTGGGAACCTAGCAAGAGAGTGACTACTATTATTTTGTTTTTATAATATCTATGTTATTACGTAACTAGGTATTATGTTCCTCTGTGATGTTACTGTATGCTGTTTGGGCAATATTAGTTTATTTCACAACATTTTTGTATAAATCATACCAAGTTTTGTAGCACAAGTGGCAATAAATGATTACCCTTTCATTAACAGTAGAATAGATTCAGGTCAACTTGCACATTTTTTCTGTCCTACCTGACTTAACTGTTGGTTGCAAAGTTTCAGTAAATGTATTTTAATTTTTTGATGCTGAAAAATAGGGTAATGTTCTCAAATATATTTATTGTACCAAAAACATAAACTGTTTACATGTACTCTGTAACAGCAAACCAATGAATGTTTCATTCAGCTGTTGTGCCATTTAAATATGCCATAGCTTGTTTTGAAAAGTTCCTAAATGTAAAATAAATATAACATTTTAAGTTGCAGAAAATATTTGTTGTTTGTTTTTGGTTGTTTTTTTTTGTTTTCTGAATGTTTGGCTCGTTAATTGACATTCAAATTATAAAAATAGTTAGGCAATAGATTAGTTTTGCATAATTTGATGGGGTCTTGTTACTTATTTTGGCAAGGAAATTAAAACACCATGATTAGAATCTCAAAACAGTAAATATTTATATTTAAACATTAAAATTGTTTTTATATTATTTCCATTTCAGATCCGATGTTTCTCAAAACATGGAACTTTTTCTGGAAGGTCATAGTGATAACATCTGTCAGTTGTATCCCATTGTACATTGCCAAATTTTTGCGGAAAAAATTTAATCCGCCTGTTTACGCCAAATTAACATGAAAAAGTAGTTCCAAAGTGCTATATTCATACACAAGTTCATCAAACATTCCAAGTTTCATTTGCTCTTAGTGATTGTTATTTATTTTGTTGAAGTGTATTGTTTCAATTTTGAAATCTGGTCAAAGTCCTGATATATGTACATTTGTACAGACAAACCTGTGGTGAAGGCCATGTCTCCATATAGATTTCCCAACTGTACAACATGTATTATTCATAGGTGTGAAACAACTTTTTGAGTGCTTTTAGATTTAATTATCCTATTTTGTATGAAATTTTTCAATTAGAAGTTTTCAATAGGGACTTACAGAATAAATAATGAAAATACTCAATTAAAGAAAAAAAAGAGTAGAATTCTAAGAGCCATGATTTATGAGCAAGAATTTGGTCATACATACTTGATATAATTAGCAAAATTTTATGTTTTTAGTTTTACTACGTCAAAAAATAGTGGAAGCTTTCCTACTCAGCTTGGCGTTGGCTTTAGTGTTTGCATTACATTTAAAATGGTTTTGCACTCAAATTCATATCTCTATTATCGCTGATGATTTTTGCTTAAAACTTCACACACATATTCAGAAATACTATCAAACTCTGATGAAAGTTGATCAAGCACTCTGTCTGAAAACTTTTGTTTAGGACTTTTTTTACCGAAGAGTTCTTTATCCAATTTTTGTTACCAATATTTAACCTTTATAATTTACACAATATTTATTTTAGTTTGATCGTGTTGGTAGCTATGAGTTAATAGAAATTCTTTCGAACCCTATTCTGGTACCAATCAGTACTAAGCTATGAGTGATAAGCTTTTTGTTAAAATAAAACAACTGCTTGACCCTGGCAGAGTTCAACCCATGTGGCCAGCAATCGTTTGATTACTAGTCATAGGACATGCCAAAACATTCGGCCATGCTGCCACAATATTTTATTCTATAAAAAGAAAACATGTAAAAGCCATATTTATTTAATCAAAATGAACAAATACAAAAAATTCTCCTAACTTTGAGCCATAAAAAGATATATCATATTATGTAACTTTTAAGTCTACCCTACAATTATAGCCCATGCTCTCAGAAATTCTTAACTTAGCATTTCATCGTGAATATTTTCATAATATTAAGTCTGTGGATTTAAATGAAAAATGTATCTCTGAATTCATGACCGTTGTTGTGTTTATTCTAAGATATATGCTGCTTTGTCATGGGAAATTTTATATATTCAGGGGCACAAGGCTATACTATCTCTATATAAGATTTGTCATCATCATAATGGATGACATCATTATCATCATCATCGATAACATCATCATAATTGTCATCATCACCAATGTTATCATCAAAGTCATCATTGTCAATATTCATTTTAATATCTACAATAATTAAGATTATTTGTTGGTAAGAAACATTACACTGAGAGAAATGATTTTAAATCTGTTCATATTTTTTTTCAGTAGTCAATAAATACTATAGTGATTTTAAACCAATTTTCTACCAAGAGGGTAGTTTTACCGTCACAAATTTATCTAAATTATGATTAGTTGAAATAAAATACATTAAAGTTTGTTGGTCATTATTTTTTATGAACTGATGCAAAAATGTTTAATAAAAAATCATAGCATTTTCATGAAATTGCAGTAATGATGGCTACACTGCTATTCTATTGTTGCCAAAAATATCGCTTTCTTTTTATCACAGTTTTGTTAAAAGTTCAGTAACATTTGTTTTATATTATTTTATTTTTTCTTGCTCTTCAATTTCATATTATTTAGGGCAGCATCACTCTTTATCCTGAAAATTTGATAAAAGAATAAAGAGGCTACCCTACTAGGAACCTTGCACTTGACTAAGGGTTTGTGAGGCACTCATTTCTTGCTAATCACTGAAGGCTTAAACTTTAATAATTGATAATTATAATGGGGAAACATTACAAGATATTTGACTAAGAGCCATAACTCTTCCTGTGATTTCGACTGAATTTCTGTTTACTCTGAAAATTTCTGGGTTGTTTTTTTTTTTGGGGGGGGGGGGGGGGGGTATATACTGGTATCAAATTTTTGGAAATGGGAAAAGTGCAACTTAAATCTGTAAGGATACTAGTAGTTGAGTGTGCTGTTGTCATTGCTGGAATTCCTTCTTGCCTTATAAACTTTAAAAAATCACCAGTACAGAGCATGACCAGCCTTAATCTGGAGTTTCCTCCCTTTACACTATGTTATAGCTACCACCTTCCGTAGTAAATGTTGGCAAGGACCCTTCACTTATAGCTCTAAATTGATGTGGGCAAATCTGTAACTCAAATTCAGCCGGCTTAATACACAAATTCAGCCGGCTTAAAGAAATGTTAGTCGTACAGAATCAGTGTTATTTATTGCTATTTATTTTGTTTAGTATCATTAAAGATTGTTAATAAAACTTATGTTATACCTATTGCTTTGGTCTATATACTGTTTATATATTTATTTTTGATTTGTTTTTAATGACCTTGTATTTTATTTAGCATTCCTATATGAATACTAAATTTCCATCCAGTTTTACACTTGTAAGAATCATTTATCCATTGGCTGAATGATTTCTATATTTTCTTTGTTTTTTTTTTTTTTATCACTTGTTTTGTTTTTATCATTTAGTTTTGTTTTCCTGCCTGTTTTATAATAAAATGAAATGTAAATATTACTTAATGTAATGTTAATCAGATATTGATTTGCTTTCATTTGATTCAGTTGAATGTTATTGGCAATGGTAATTTGCCTTGGAGTCTGCCTGATAAGCTCAGTAGTAAGAGCATCGGATCTGTAGTCTAGCGGTTGCTGGTTCAATCCTCGCGCAAGGCGAAATATCTCTGACTATTGATCTCGGCCATTGAGTCTTAAATGGTCATTTGTCTCTGACTGTAATTGAGAAATCATTCCGGATTAGCAGTCTAGTCAGTTTGCGAGGCAGTTGGTAATTACTGGAAAGAAATTTGTAATTACTGGAAAGAAATTGGTAATTACAGAAAAGAAATTGGTAATTACTTGAAAGAAATTGGTAATTACTGGAAAGAAATTGGTAATTACTGGAAAGAAATTGGTAATTACTGGAAAGAAATTGGTTATTACTTAAAAGAAATTGGTAATTACTGGAAAGAAATCGGTAATTACTGGAAAGAAATTGGTAATTACTTGAAAGAAATTGGTAATTACTGGAAAGAAATTGGTAATTACTGGAAAGAAATTGGTAATTACTGGAAAGAAATTGGTAATTACTGGAAAGAAATTGGTAATTACTGATAAGTTATCCAGGAAAGCCCGTTAGTGCAGAGATATGACATAAAGTGTGTTAGAATTGGTGTAAAAACCAGATAAACCCCACCAGATAAACCGATAAAAGTCAGGCTTGCTTGAGTCATCTGTGCATTCTGACCTGACTTAGCTTTTTTTGCAGCCCTGTTCTAGCTTTTTCAACCCTTACGATGAAATCAGAAAGGGGATATTGAAATCGGTGTTTTTCGTCCATCTGTCCTACCTTATCTTAAAATTGGTTTGTCCATTTTGCTAGCGCCCTTAGTTACCAAATAAATGGCATTTTAGTTCGCTTTTTTCCGCTTTTTTACTGTAAAGACACAAAGATTCATTTTCTTTCATATTAATCTGATGTACTTAATACCAGCAAGCTTCCTTGGGTAAATGGTATCAATTCAACTAATTTGCTTGTTGATATTTAAACCCCCTGCCTGTTGTAGCTGTTAAAGTGCAAAAGGTCATGTTTTGGCTCCAGTTTTTCACCTTCAGAGCGTGGAAAATTTAAAAACTTAAAACTATCATAGAGATGATAAAGTTTATTTTCAAATAATTTATTCCATGATTTAACAAAGAAATAAAAAATTACCTATTAAAAATTGTCTAGACATTTTTAAGCTTAGGGCGTTCAGGCGCAGCATGCTGTAAATGTCTTCTGCGGTTTATGTTTATAGTCCATTTAAATTATCTGTTAAATTTGAGAAGCAAATGCTTTTTGCAGCGTGCAATCTGCGTGACTTATAAGTGATAATTGTAAATCCTTGATAACATTCAACCGAATGTGCCAATTAATGACTATAATGATAAAAGTGACGTAATATTGTAATATGAGCCGCGTCACGACAAAACCAACATAATGCGTTTGCGACCAGCATTGATCCAGACCAACCTGCGCATCCGCGCAGTCTGATCAGGATCCATGCTGTTCGCTTACAAACCCTATAACAAGTAGAGAAACATGGATCCTGATCAGACTGCGCGGATGCGCAGGCTGGTCTGGATCCATGCTGGTCGCAAACCCATTATGTTGGTTTTGTCGTGACGCGGCTCATATTTTTAACCAGGTTTTCCGAAGGAAAAAACTGGTCATTAGATTGAGGTATGTCGGCGGGCGGGCGGGCGTAAACAATTTCTTCTGTGCGCAACTCCTTCTACATTTCTCAACGGATTTTGACCAAACTTTCACAGAAGCTTTGTCATCAAGTGCCCTGGCGCATATTGTCAGGGTTTTGCTATTGGATAATATTTGACCTAATTATGGCCCTTTGTTTTTTTTCCTTATATAGAATATATATTGAACAATTTCTTCTGTGCGCAACTCCTTTTACATTTCTCAACGGATTTTGACCAAACTTTCACAGAACCTTTGTCATCAAGTGCCCTGGGGCATATTGTCGGGGTTTTGCGATTGGATAATATTTGACCTAATTACGGCCCTTTGTTTTTTTTCCTTATAAAGAATATATAGTGAACAATTTCTTCTGTGCACAACTCCTCCTACATTTCTCCACAGATTTTGACCAAACTTTCACAGAACCTTTGTCACGAAGTGCCCTGGGGCGTATTGTCGAGGTTTTGCGATTGGATAATATTTGACCTAATTACGGCCCTTTGTTTTTTTTCCTTATAAAGAATATATAGTGAACAATTTCTTCTGTGCTGAACTCCCTCTACAATTCTCAAGGGATTTTGTTCAAACTTTCACAGAAGCTTTGTCATCATGTGCCCTGGCGCATATTGTCAGGGTTTTGTGATTGGATAATATTTGACCTAATTATGGCCCTTTTTTTTTCCTTATACAGAATATATAGTGAACAATTTCTATCATGCGCAACTTCTCCTACATTTCTCGAAGGATTTTGACCAAACTTTCACAGAAGCTTTGTTATCAAGTGCCCTGGCGCATATTGTCTGGGTTTTGTGATTGGATAATATTTGACCTAATTATGGCCCTTTGTTTTTTTTCCTTATACAGAATTATCAATATACATGTATAGTGAACAAATTCTTCTGTGCTGAACTCATCCTACATTTCTCAACAGATTTTGTTCAAACTTTCACAGAAGCTTTGTCACCAAGCGCCCTGGCACATATTGTCGGGGTTTTGTGATTGAATAATTTTTGACCTAATTATGGCCCTTTGTTTTTTTCCTTATACAGAATATATAGTGAAGACTTTTTCAGCGGCAATTCCTCCTACATTATTCATGTTTTACATTGCACATAGTTACATTGTTTGTTGCTTGTATTTGTATCTCAAATACAACATATTTATCTACAATGGTGATAATTGAAAACCTGGTTTCATGGCATTGCCATGTTTCTTGTTTTTGGATTGGTTTAAAGTCATTCCGACGTTGCAACTTTCCCTCTTTAATGTTAGATGACGTCTTCACTTGCCGTTTTCCACGTGCAGCGGGCACGTGAGTAGAGCCGCCACCTTTCCACAAACTAGAAAGATAGCAGCCACATATGAAAGAATATGAAGTCCCTGGCGGTGACGGACTAATGATAATGATTACTAGCCAGCGACCTATGTATGGGTCATTAAGTCGGCGGCTGTTACTGTGCAGATTAAAAAGTTAAAGGATCAAGGTAAACTATGACAAGTTACCGTCGTATGTACGTATATAATCAGCATTGATATTAAAACCATATACATGTATATAAGATCCCATAAACTTGCAACACCAATTAACCTTTTATGAGGAAAGTAGCCTACTTTCAAGCAAAATGTCGACCTCTTTGCATGATATCATACAGGAAGTTTGAATGTAAAATTAGTTAAACCTTTATCTAGTTAAAATGTTAAAAACTTTCATAAACGCCTGAAAACCAGATACACCCGCTCATGTTTGTAACACTTAGTCTGCTGGTCGCAATATCTTCTATCCATGCGACCAGTGCAGACCAAAATCTACACAGTCATACTATATATTTCGGAATATTCGATTGAAAGATTGACAAAACCTATTATACTAAAGATAATTAGAGTGGTTGGGCTTAATACACGGAGAAGCACTTGGCAGTAACAATAATACGTTTGAGGCAAAATATAATGCACATAAGTGAGAAATTCGAAGCATTATTAATAACCCTATTATCTTGTAGTGATTAATTGTACTCAGCTTGTAAGTTACATCATTTCAGTATTAATAGTACTTATTCATAAGCAGAGCAAGCACAGATACTTAAAGCCCGACAAGACAACCTTGAATGCATGCATGCATGCTCTATAAAGAAAATAGTGCAGCATTAACAGACCAATTAAACCGCAGAAAGTGTGCAGCTTGCAAAACGTCTATTTACCGCCATTGCTGAGCAATTGCGAAATCTGTAGATTAAAATAGAAAGACCCTGATGGAATCTTTCAACGTCTGGTGAACACACTAATTAAAGTACTAAAAATCATAACATATTTATTATCGTAGATTAATTTTTTATAAATTGAAAAAAGAGTGCACGGGGATTTTTGTCTTAAAAGTAATGGGATTATTATTTCAATTAACAAGTAGCAGATGTCAAAATCAGAGACTTGAAAGGGCCCGATCATTATCTATTTTTTTTCTCAATATTGGTTTATTACGCGCGGTGCAACATTGCATGCTAGCTATAGCGTAATACTTTTTGACCAATCGGAACAACTCGCTGATATTCATAATAACCTCGGACTTTGTAGTTCTACCACATAGTTTTAAATAGATGTAAAGTGTAACCTTTGATAATGTGTAACGTATTCGTTTGACATCCAAAGGAAAATAAAGTCCATTTCGGTAAAATGATGATTGAAAATAGGTTTGACAATATCATATTTAATTTATATATATCAATTTAAAAAATGCCGTATGATGTACAATTATAACCAAATCCGAATTAATGTGAGCAATTAGACATATTGTATATTTGGTATAACAAGTATATAAATAATGGACTGATAAAATAAATTTGTATTTACTTAATTAAGGTGTACTCAGTGTTTTTATATTTTTTCTGATGCGATCATTGAGTCCAATATTTTTAAGTGTTGAGAATTGAGTACCGCTCAAGCCGG
Organism: Ruditapes philippinarum; assembly: GCF_026571515.1. NCBI lineage: Eukaryota > Metazoa > Mollusca > Bivalvia > Venerida > Veneridae > Ruditapes > Ruditapes philippinarum. The sequence continues at coordinate 58,136 of NW_026861815.1, read as the reverse complement.
TGCTAGGGGACGTGAAGGATGTTGCACATTTTCATTATCTCTTATGTACAGACTCAATCAAACCAAGTCTTCAATTTTCCTGCAATTTAATTCTTCCGCGGGATCACCTTTTTCCAGATATATAATAAATAGAGCATTAAATTACTATTTCTATGTTTAGTTTTTCTTAGCGTAGGTTTGGCCAAATTACCGTATCCGTTCTGTCAGGGTCTTTCAAAATCGGAACTTGCTCGGCTATTATCTATATCCGAAGACTGTCGGAAAGGGCTGAAAAGTTGCGATTGTGTCTGTGTATTCTTGCGCCCGGAAAGGGCTGACTTTTCTACAAGTCATTTATCGAGTAGATAAGCGCACTCCTTTCCTTTCAGTTAATCGATCTTGTCAGCGTATAACTTTTTTACACCTTCCTCGACTAGGTTAGATCACTTGCATGTTTTCTTACTTCTAGCACTAGGACGTAATCAAAATACTATTCTTAGAGTTACCTTGATTGTGTGAATTAGCGTACTTTTCTCACAGCCATATATAAGTGCACTACTTTTCTTACATTCAGTAATTTTCCTTTGGTACTTAAACGCATTACTTTGTACAAATTTACCCTGGCTATGGTTAACAATTTCATTTCCTGTACAGGAATAACAATAACATACACAATTTTTCCATTAAATGACTCAAATAATCACCAGAAAGAAAAAAACCCATACAGCGAGTCATTATGGAATTTTTTAACCTTTTTACCATATTCAAAATAAATACAAGTATACAAAAGCATTGTGTTGGCATTATTCGTAAAAAATGTCATTCTAAAAGAGCTCTAAGGCCATTTACAAAATATTACATTTAGTAATTTTTCTTTGGTTAAACGCATTACTTTGTACAAACTTCCCCTGGCTATGATTAACAATTTCATTTCCTGTACAGGTCCCTATAGCTTTTTTCTTGCTGGAAGTTTAACGCAATACTTTTCTTTCATTTGCAACTTTTAGGTTTGTACACTTTGTTTTTTACCTATATGTGTTTCGCCGGGTTTTTTATGAATAAGTTGCCCTTGCTCTCAATGCTTTTATTACATGACAAACTTTTTTTTATATCATTTCGCCTCTTTTATCTGAGTATGGGGGTTTAAAAGCATAATAAACCTTTTCTTTTTCATTTATCTGCCAAAAAGCGTATCTTAGATTATTTATTAACATAGGGGGAGGCTTTTATTTTAGCTTCTTTATTCATACCAGGGTATTTCTTATAGAAAGACCCTATTCATATTCATTGCAAGAACTCCGAAAATATGCAATCCCTATTATTTCGAGCATTTCCGTCAAATTCCGGATGGTTTTCGCCGAGGTGTTCCGAATGCAAAATATGAAGTTTTTTTCCGATGTATGCCCCTGTAACGGAAAACATTAGTTGCACGACGTGAATGAATGCTTGACACACTAACCTCGACTGTATACATGAACGGTAATCGATCTAGGCAAACTGTACGCTCGAAGTGCAGTCAAAGGAGAGCGTCTGAGGTGGTAGTGTGTGTTTTACGTAAGCTATTCTCTGGATATATTACGAAATATATATAAAACTAAATTTTTTAAATATTAAATGCATCAAATAAATTGCTTCGATTATTTATTATTTAAAATTAATGGAAACAAAAAAAAATGAAATAATAAAATTATCGCATTTATTAATTAAAATTTATTTATTTGTTATTAGAATGCGTTAAAAAAGATATGCAAAGCTTAATAGTAGGTTCTTTCAGTTTAAATTTTGAAATTTTAAACAACAGACGCGCGCGACTTTGTTTTCGCTCGTATGTTGACCGGGTCATCGTGCGTTTTGAGAAAGTATTGACTATAACGATAAAAAATAAAGCTATATTTTTTGGAGTATGTGTGTGTGTTTGTGTGATTCTTTTTTTTCTTTCTTTCTTTCTTTCTTTCTTTCTTTCTTTCTTTCTTTCTTTCTTTCTTTCTTTCTTTCTTTCTTTCTTTCTTTCTTTCATCAAACTACGGAATAGCAAACAAAAAAATCTACATGGGTTTATTTGTAGCCGTTTCTAAGTGAAATATTCGACTTATACGCGTTTGACACCAAGCAAAAGTAAATCCCAGTTAAGACGCAAAATAAAATAAAATAAAAAGATGCGATTTCAGAGAAATATTGTTAAAATACATATGTATTATATTGATCGACCTATCAACGTTGCTTGAGAACATGTGGTGTTTGCATGATTGTATAAAGTGAACTCGTGAACTGATTGATACGATTTTTCCTTTGTTGTACGAGAAGTCGTCTGCTTAACTAAAGAATCGCCTGCTTCTGTTTAATAATCTGTTAAATATTTAAGTACGTTAAAAGATTAAACAACTTATTTTGGCTTCTGTATTAATGCGTTTCTTCTCGGATTTCTATAATAGCATGTAAAAGTTTAAGAGTGAAGTTGTGATTTAGATATAAATGTACCCGGATATATTTTTTCAGGTACATTATAAATATCTAAAATGGTTATACGAGTTGGTGTAATTGGGTGTGGAGCAGCCGGGTTGGCAGCGTTGCGCCACCTAGCGGCCAGACCAAGCACGTTCCAGGGTGTCGGGTTCGAAACCTCAACCGGTGTAGGCGGAACATGGAGATATACGGATAAAGTTGGCATCGATACAAACGGGTTGCCGGTTCAAACAAGCATGTACAAAAATCTCAGGTAAGTCTCTTTTTTATTTGGTGAATTTACGGAATACAACTAGGGCCATCTCTTTACAGTGTAATGCATTGAAAATCACGACAATACGATAACGTAACGTGACTGTGCGATATCGATAAAATGTTTCGAAAAGCTAAAATGTCGTCTGCTTTATTTTTCCATTTTATGTGAACTTCTCGAAATATGAAAAAGAAAAAATGGTGAATTATCTGACTGTTTTAGCAAAGGTATAAATGATGTTGTGGTTGCCTTCGCTAGGTTAGGGGTTATACGTGATTGATATGTGCTCATAAACCCGCATTAACTTGGGGGTCCAACGTATTTGTCAGAGCTAATTTATCATTGGTAAAACTGCTTAATTATTTTCATACACGTGAAATACATATTTAAGTATGAAAATGGCATTCATCAGTTATTAAATAAGGTACCATAATTTCAATTGTTTTTGGTGTTTTTTTTACTTACATAGATAGCCCGACTTTTGTTCGTTTAGTTATTTTCCGTGTATTTCAGAATGGCTAGATGCTAATCAAGCCATTTGATAAGTACCTGACAATTACGAGATAGCAATGTCTAGGATTTAGAGTACATCTTAAGCAGCCCCTCAATATTGACGTTGCTGAAATAGTATTTACTTGGAATAAGAGCCTGTTTATGTCAGGTTGCTAGGCAACGATCGAAATTTCTTGTGGTATTGACAAGTCTAGAGACGAAACCAAATTAATTCTTTAACAGGGAGAGGCATTTAATAAACAAGCTGATAAAAAGTCAATATTATATAATAAGAACAGTAACAGTTCCATGATGCTTCAGTGTTTAATAATACATGTATCATCAATGTGGTAAAGTAATAGTGGGAATAAGAAAATTGCTATTTTAGCTGCATTCTTTAAAAAATATTTGTCTCTAAGGTGAAATCTTGGTAGGTTGTCTTTAGATCTCGATTTTGTATGGTGCAAGTAATTTCGTCCGTCCAATTAACAAGAGTCCTGCAATATGTATTGCACAGGGACGTATAATTTTTTGTCTATAATTACTTTCCAACAACGCCCGATCCCTTTAAATAAATATTGGTTTTTGCATATAAGAATTGAAATTCGAAATTTACATTATAATTGTCAACAAATTAAAACGATTTGTTTCGTACTAATTTTTTTCTTTTTCACAGAACGAACATACCAAAAGAGGTGATGGGGTTTCCCGGATATCCGTTCCCTAGTGACCTGCCGTCATTTCCGGAACATAAAGATGTATTAAAGTACTTGAAGGACTATTCAGATCACTACGATCTCGAGAAGTACATCAAGGTAATTTGAAAGCGTTTTTTTTATCTAGAACCAATTAAACCGCTAGAGATTCTATATGTCTACCCTTTTCCCAAAAGTTACACTGACAAGATATTTGGAAATGATACATAATTACAAAAAGCAAACGATATGCCCAGGGAATGTTTAAATGTGCTTTCATATCTAATTTGCATCTGTGTTGATAGCTTTCAAAACATTACAATGTTTGCTTTTCATAATTGCTGGTTTTCTTGTTTTGAAAGCGCTTTCATCTACCCAAAATGACCATTTATATGCGTAAAAATGCTTATGAAATACTTTCATATATTATTTCGTTCAATTAAATCGAATTGGACCGAATACTGTTGACGAAATCTTTTAAATTCAATACTAAAACTGACATTTATAGGTGTGTGCATGGGAAATGTAAACGCTTTATTCTTAATTGTTCGGATTGCAAGCTCATCATGATTTATGACATTTACCCGCCGAATTTGTGCAATAGAATCGCATTGCTTTTAATTTTGGAAGAGGCCATTTGAATATAGATGTATTTTGATATCATTATAAAATCATAGAGCTATCAACAGCATAGAGCTTGATAAGGCTTCACGGATGTGCATGTTGGCCTTAGCAACGACTTCTCACTTCCGGTTCCAGCATGTTTGGTCTGACTTTGGCAAAATTACAGACTGGTTTACCGAATTTGACACAATTTGTACAGTTAACAGTGTCAGTGTAACTTTTCTCATCTGTATAATTACAATTATATATAACAAAGGGTTTAGTAAAGGTTTTAATTAAATGTTCAGTTACAGGTATTTTGGCTCATTTGTCTGGTCACTAATGATATACAGTATATACATGTACACGTAGTAAAATATCTCCCTTATGTAATCAAAATTAGAAATGTCCGTTTTCTGTACGTTATACATATAGAAACTGATTTAGGTGATATTTCCTCGATTATATAAGATGGAGATAAACTACTAAAATGTATTATTATTATTGACTAGTGCCTGTCCATCTATACTATTACATATGTATATGCTTCTTTCCATACACGTTTATTTGTTTTACAGGAGTTTCAAGATTTTTATTCAGGTATAAGGAATTCAAAAAGAATTCAAAACCGGTAAAGGTAGAATTCATGTTGTAATAGAGAAGATAAAATGATATATTTATCAGTAACGGTTCCGGAAGATAAACTGGTTTATGTTTTTAAGACAAGACTGAATTAACGTGCGGTACATTACATTTTGTAAATCGAGTGGGATGGGGTACATCGACGTCAGAATCTATTATTAGGCATGTAATACACCCATTGATTCATGTGGTTTCCGGTTAAGGAAGATCTATTTTTTAAATGTAATTGCTTGGAAATTTTGTTTTAAAATATATACTGAATGAACTGGGGTTTTTACAGTTGTGTTTACAGTTTAATTTATTCTACACTGTCGTTTACCTTTAATAGATCATTTCCATTTGATTCCTAGTGATCGAATGCTACTTCATGTTTAAAATAATCTTCTATCTTGTCTCTACTTTTATCATTCACATTTTAAATCAATAACTTATACAATTTTTCCATTAAATGACTCATAACCCCGCACTTTTCAGAAAGAAAGAAAAAAAACCCATACAGCGAGTCATGATGGAATTTTTTTAACCTATTTCCATATTCCAAATAAATACAAGTATACAAAATCATTGGTTTGGCATTATTCGTAAAAAATGTCATTCTAAAAGAGCTCTAAAGCCATTTACAAATTTGATATGTATATCTATTGAATGCTTAACATTCTTTTTATACTTTAGATACTTTAGATAAGCATTTACAATACATTATCAGCATTTGAGACGGTGGGGGGGGGGGGGGGTTAAAAAGGGCTATATAAGTCGTGGTTTGTAATTTGATATTTATGCATTTGATATAAAGGATAATAATATACACTTAAAAGTTCAACGGAAGGCTCTTGAAATTTACATATTAACATTTCAACTGCGTCAGTGCGACAATGTCAATATTTTATAAAGTGGTTTGTGACATATTTTGAACCGAAAGTATGGTGTACTGTAGGTAACATAAACATCTCAGTTGAGTTGAATCGGTAAAACAATGGTAATCTGAAAATGTATAGCGAAATGATATAACTGTTTTGAATTAAAACATGCTTTTAAACTGAAAATGAAAACAAGATTATTTTCAGGTCATCGTTGCACGGGGATCATGGCGGCGGTAATTTTATATTAAATTAACCATATAAGGTCTCTCTTGCAGGCAAGAATCAGCGGTTTTATTTGATTTAAATTTTTCGATTTCTGCAGAAATGCACGAAATCTTCGTGCTTAATATTTGAATCGATGGACATATGCTCCATTACATTGCAGTTTAGTACGAAAGTTGACAGTGTGGCGCCGCTTTCCTTCGACAATAAAACAGCTTGGAAGGTGTCCTACTCTTCCGTTGGCTGTCCTTCACAATCTGAGAATTCGATCTTTGACGCAATCATAGTCTGTAATGGGTAGGTTAAAAGCTCAACAGAGCTCATGTAAAGCTCTAATGAGCTAATGGGTAAACAAGTGTTGGTGCACAGAACGATGTGTGAAGTGTATGTATATAGACAGGGTATCGTTATAGCAAGAGTTAATCAAATCTACTGATGGCCTGCCTGGAAGTATATATACAAATAATTGTCATATTCGCTGCCACATTGAAGTGAAAAAAAATATGTTTAAACTTTAATGTAAGCCTTTAATCACACTGCAAAGCGTTATAATGCAATGTTTTATCCTTTTTTAAAGTATGACGCTGACTCAGTTATGTCAGTGGTACATGCCAATATAAACTTGCCGTGTTTTAATATAAATACATTAGCAAGATATACCATCTTTGACATGGTGTACTACATGCATATGCATTATTGCCATGTTTAATAATATAATGAGAAAACACGGTTAAAAGGATATAAGAAATATGAGATTATATTCACATCGGGAAATAGAAAATTGAATAAAATTTTGTTCAGTTTATAAGATATAATATTATATAGATCTATAGCAATGTACGTCATATTGAAATATTTTATCTTACGTGGCATCAGTTAATTAAAAAAGAGAAAAGTCAATTAAATTAACACTTTTATATTTGTGAAACTTACAGTGGTAAATGATTTTTTTTATCAATACCGAATGACAAAGAAGGGAGGAAACTGGCACTTTGGTCTAATCTAAGAAGGGTCTTGAGTTCGGGCCGGGATTATGACCAAACATGTACACTGGCTAGTCCAGTAAGCGCACTTGAGAGCGCGCTTTAATCGCAATTAAAAAAAAATTTCTAATTAATTTAGAACGTAAGGATTTGATACATTTGAAGTCTGTCCACTACTTAAATAATTCTATCAGAAGGAAGAGTTACGTCCCTTCAATATTTTCATTACCATATTAAATCATTGTTTTACGAAGCGAGTGACGGTTCCCAGTATGACAGCACGGTGATGGTAGGATGTTTCAGTTCTTAAGATGTCTTTAAATATTCCAGTTAACAAAATATATCATTCCGCCCTTTAAAATATACCATTTAAATAATCGGCCATGAAAAGAACGACTATAACTCGGGCGCCGTTATATTCCGTTTTCTGTAATAATATATATGATGTCACCTTAGCTTTACTGCATGTGCAAACAGTGGATCATTATCATGATTATTGATTACTTTTATTTCTTTGTTATTCTGACCGAAACTAAATAAATAACTTTTACAGGGTCTGTTTGTTTTGTTTGTCAGTCACTCAGAATATGTTCAGGATTGATTTTCCCCAAAGTTGATAATTAAATTTACCCAACTCTACAGTTTTCTTACATGTATATCTGGACGTATTCATTATTTATTAAGTTCATCAGCAGGTCATATTTATCTATTTGCAGTCAAATTCTAGTTGCCATAGGCTTATTTTTCATTTTAAGTTAAAGGAACTCCACTGAGGTCTAAAAACCTAATAACATGAAATTTGCATTCCTTACATGGGTTAAATGGGACATTTTAAACAGAATGATATACAAAGAATAATTAAAAATACATTCAGAAATAAATTGAAAATTGTATATTTGTGCTATTCTTAGTCCGATTTTCAACGCTTTTCAATTTTGAAACATATTTCGCAATTAGAATAAATATTCTGGAAATTTTGCATACAAGTTTTTTGGTTCAGAACTACAACAGATTGAACATTTTAGAAAATTATCGACATGAAAAGTCTTCAGTTGAGTCCCTTTAATGTTTAAATCTATTTTAAGGCATTATCAACACTGGTTTCGAATTACCAGCGTAAGCGCGAAATGATCGATTATTTATAGACTTATCTTAAAACGTAAACATATATCGAGCGGGATTTGAACCTATTTTGCTTCAGCTGTTGTCTATCTTCAAATGAAGTAACTACATCTTATTTTAAATTTATCGCTAAAACCTGACATTTCACATTTTTCAGACATTATTCCGTTCCTCTTGTACCTACACTTGAAGGGATGGAAGACTTTAAGGGAACCATAGTTCACAGTCATGATTACCGGGTACCAGACCCTTTCAAAGATAAGGTTGTCGTCTGCCTTGGAGGAGCGGCGTCCGGCCAGGATATTTGTCTCGATATTGCAACGCAAGCAAAACAGGTACATTATTCGTCTGCAGTTAAATATCCAGCGTAATTTTTTATACAATCACGTTGCCTTTAACGATTTTGTTCTTTAAAATAAATTATTCAAAATGGTGACAATAAGTTAATTTTATTTACAATTGATAAAAGACATCGCTGCACCATGTCTTGCAAGCCTATGCCAGTTCAATAGCAAGCACCTGCTAATTGAGATCATTGTATCGTTCTGTAGAGCCTTTATATTTTAACTTGACTTTTCTTGCGATAACCTGAAGTAGACTATGTTTACACACTTTGCTTGTAAAAGACATATATTTAGCGTAAAGTCATAGCTTTGCGTCTATGTTTCGAAATTCTCTGATTTGGTATAATTTGTGATTATTTATCAATTTTAATTACAGGTTACTATAAGCCACAATAAGCCCAGGATTGAGTCAACATTACCATACAATGTCGACCAAAAGCCAGGCATCGCCAAACTTAAAGCCAATTCTGTCGTCTTTAAAAATGGCGAGGAACAACAAGCGGACATCCTACTTTTATGTACCGGGTACAGATACAATTTCCCTTTCCTCACGGAAGAATGCGGTCTGAAAATTGTAGAGGAACGAATCACCCCACTTTATAAGCATATCATTCACTCGAAATTCCATACGTTGTCTTTTATCGGCATGTGCAAAATTATATGTCCGTTTCCCCAGTTTGATAATCAAGTAAAATTTGTTCTGTCATCACTGGATGGTACACAGAAATTACCAAGCACTGAAGAGATGGAACACGACATCGATTCTGATTACAAAAACAGGCTGAGTGAAGGTCTTCCTCACAGATACGCACATTTTATGGGACCACGTCAATGGGCATACAACGATACTCTAGCCGAGTTAGCTGGTTTTGACCCGATTCCAAAGGCAATACAGAATCTATACGACGAAGTGCATAGAACACGTGTCAAAGATTTGCAAAATTATAAGCAAAAACAATATCGCATCGTTGGAGAATCCAATTATGAGATTGTTCAAGCGTAAACGCTGATGCCATAACTACATTTGTTACCGGTTTCAAATCCTTATCTCATTACAGACAAATCATTACAAACATAAACTTCTGAAGATCTGCCAAAAAAAATAATTGAACTTTGACGTTTATTTGTCGTTCGATGACGTTATTGTGACAAACTCTGTACTACCAAGATTTCCAGTCACAAAGCTGGCGTCTCAACTGTCACCATTAAGACGAAATTCGAACTGTTTTTCACGGTATTACCCATTTCATTGACTGAAAAAGATTGGACAGAAAGGAATGCCTTGTTGCATACCTGTTTTAAATGTTTACTATTTTTGATCTCACTGTGTTTATATAGAATTTGATCTGAACATTGCAAAGGTTTCAGTTGCTAAGTGTTTTAGATGTAATAGAAGGAGACTATGACACAAAAATCCAATTGCTTAATGTTATATATACTTTGATTGAAAACCGTTGAGTTTTTCTCGTAATTGTTTGTTTTTTCATGTATATTACCACTGTGGTATAAGGCACTAATTTAACATTGATGCTGTTCTAGTATTTTTGTTTTTATGGTAGGCACCATATTAATACTCATATCGACCACTTTTGTTTGATATTTCTTTAATTGAAAAATGTAAAATGTTGAAATCTACCAGTGATCATTAAAGTTGTATACATATGTATATTATATATATTCATACATGCACATATTTCCACCATGAAAACTTAGTTGAGAAAACGAAATAAAATCATTAAAAAACTTTTTTTTTCTCTCTCAATATTTACTTATCATTCTAAAGAGATGTGATGCCAGGTGAATTTAAGCAGGGCTTATCAGCTAGCAACTAATACTAGCTGACCAATAGGGAGTCATAATAATATATAACATCTGCCTTTTGCTCAGAATAATAGCATAAACGTAGTTAAAAAAGAACATTAACTGAAAATCCCTGACATGAAAGCATTATAATCATTAAAGTAAATTTGTTAATATTAACGGTCATTTATCTTGGACGCATGGAGTTTTGAAACAGTCTCAGAAAAAATGTTACACTGGTTAATCTTAAACACTGGTTAATCTTAATGTTTTATCTAGAAGTTTGAATGATAGGGTATATTGCTATTTAATCTAAAGTAATGAAATGAAAAAAATATATCTTTAGTATAATGGTTAGTTTGTTTCGTCAGTTTGTTTTCATTGATAATGAGTCTGACAGTTTTGACCTTGAGAGGATGTCAGCTGGGTTTAATGCTCCTGATTGAAATTCTACCGGGTTTATTGAATTTGTAACTTTGTAGTCACAGGAACACTCTTTCTAGTCTTGCTGGAGCTTTGTGTGGTTGCTTGAAAATGCTGACTAGCAGTTTATGGTCTGTATTTACTTCAAATAATAATCCATACAAATAAGTATGAAACGCTTTTATCCCCAAGTTACAACTTAGCATTCTCTTTCAATTTGACTGTAACGCCTTTGAAGTTTCAACATCATTTTGTGATCTGCTTGCTTTTGCTTCAGGTCTTAAATATCCATCATATTATATTTGTAGCAAAATAGCAACAAAACCATATTGTGAGCCATCAACCACAAGAGCTGTCTAAGCTTGTGGGTAATATAAAGCCATGGCACCTGCACTTGTTGTCAGTGACTTTTAATGTTCAAACGCAGATTGTTGTTCTTTTTTTTCCAGTCGAACTGAATATGTTTGTGCCCCCACTATAGGAAGGTGGCGGAGGGCATTTAGATTTACCCGCGTCCGTCCTCTCTTCCTTCCGTCCATCTGTTTTCATGTAGTGACGCCCGTAGCTCAAAAATTGTTTGACCTAGAGTCATGAAACTTAACATGAATGTTAGTCAGTATGTGTTGTTGTGCACCTGGATATTTTCATGTGAATTTATTCAGTATTTGTCAGAGCTATTGCCCTATACTGAGTAAACATTTTCAATTTTAAACTTGAGTTGCATATAGCTCAAAATGTTTTTGACCAAGAGTCATGAAACTTTACAGGAATGTTGCTCGGCATGTGAAGCTGTGCACATGGGATTTTGCTTGTGGATTTATTCTGTTTTGTCAGAGTTATTGTCCTTGACTTAATAATAATTTGTAATTTTTTGTGTCGCCTCTACGGAGTAGTGGCGACATATAGGGATCACTTCTCCGTCGTGTGTCTATCCGTCGGTCTGTCTGTCTGTCTGTATGTCCGTCCGTCCGTCACAAAACTTGTCCGGACTACTCCTCATAAACTACTGGTGCAATTTCATCCAAACTTTACAGAAATGATCAGTACCAAGTGTAGTTGTGCATATTCTCAGCATTTTCCGGTTCAATGATTTTTGTCAAAGTTATGGCCCTTAAATAATTTTTAATTTTAAAGTTTGTCCGGGCTACTTCTCTTATACCACTAATGCAATTTCAATGAAACTTTACAGGATTGATCTGTAGCTCAAGTCCTTGCGCATAATTCACGGGTTTTCCGGTTGAATGATTTTTGGCCGAGTTATGGCCCTTTAATAAAAAGGTTTCTTTTTCTGTGTGTTGCCAGATACACAAAAGCTTGTCCGGACTACTCCTCATAAACTACTGGTGCAATTTCATCCAAACTTTACAGGAATGATCGTACCAAGTCTAGTTGTGCATATTGTCAGCATTTTCCGGTTCAATGATTTTTGTTTGAGTTATGGCCCTTTAATAATTTTTATTTTTAAAGTTTGTCCGGACTACTTCTCTTATACCACTTATGCAATTTCAATGAAACTTTACAGGATTGATCTGTAGCTGAAGTCCTTGCGCATGTTGCACGGGTTTTCCGGTTGAATGATTTTTGGCCGAGTTATGGCCCTTTGATAAAAAGGTTTTTTTTTCTGTGTGTTGCCAGATACACAAAAGCTTTTCCGGACTACTCCTCATAAACTACTATTGCAATTTTATCCAAACTTTACAGGAATGATCAGTACCAAGTCTAGTTGTGCACTGTTCGTCTGTCTGTCCGTCTGTCACAAAATTTGTCCCAACATGAAATTGGCCATCATGAGGCGACACATGTGATTACTATTTGCTCTTGTTTATTTGTTTCGCACATAAAATTAAAATATTTTTAATTAGCTTAAAATTATTTGACATAGAGTCATGTAATTATTATTACATTATTCAGTATTTCAAGTGTAATTGCCCTTGATCAGCATGTTTACTTATGCATCTAGGGGTTTGCTTGTAGATTTGTTCAGTATTTGTATAGGTCTTGCCCTTGATTTTTAGATTTCAACTTGTGTCGTGTGTAGCCCAAATATTTGGCGTAGAGTCAAAAGTTTGACAAAACAGTGGAGTGGGGTGCACCCGTGTCCTATGGACACATTTCTAGTTTCTTGTTAAATTCCTGATAGGTTCCGAAATTGTTGCGAAATTTGGAAGGAATTTTGAGCAGTAGTTTAAAAGTCCTAAGAAAGATTTAACTTCTTTCACATTTTGGGTGCTGTTATATTAAACACTGCCTTTATTTTGTCATCATGTGGCATGAGTCCATCAGCGGTGAGGGTGTGACCCATCAATGTGAGGTTGTCTTCCAGAATTCACATTTACTTTTGTTCAGCGTTAGGAATCTGTCTCCAAGGCGTTGTAGAACTTTATACAGCGTGGCGTCATGTTGTCCTTTTGTCGTGCCATATACCAGTATTTCATCCGAAATATTTTTGCAGTTCGGTATGTCCTGAAGTGTATGTTGTATTATACGTTGGTATACTTCTGAAGCACAGGCAATTCCAAACATAAGTCGACGATAACGATATGTGAAGAGAGATTTAACATCGCAGCTGTTCGGTTTCTAAATCTATTTATTTATTAATGATTCATTTATTAATGATTAATGATTCTACAGAGATGCGATGCCAGATGAATTTAAACAAGGCTTATCGGCTAGTGGCTAATACTAGCTCACCAATTGCGAGTCAATTACACGTATAATGTATATTTTTTGGTTTGTGATAACTGCTCAAAGGCCCATTATACCTGAACAATGCTATCAGTTTATTTTCTCAAAAACTCTTTATTATTGTTATCTTATCACAGTTTCAAAAAAAAATATACTTATTTTCCATATACATAAACTAATTTACTTCTTTTTGCTCTGTTGGCAATGGGTGTGAATATAATAACTGTAATGGAGCTAACGATTTATTTTTTTATAGAAAAAAAGAAAACATTATGCAATTGCGATAAAACATATGAAACTCGTTAGTTACGGGGGTATAACACTGACTGGGCCATTTTTTAGCAGAAACATCCCTTGATGTCGCCCCAGCCAGTGTTATATCCTCGTAACGAACTCGTTTCATATACTATATCATTTACTTAAATGGAATTTGTTTGCTAAACGATTATACTTATTCAATGTCGGTTTTTGTATGACATTAAGTCGTAATGTTCGTATATAAAATAAAAGCAGTATCTCTTAATTTTATCAATGTAAGTCTTTCCGAGGTCAAAATATATTGCACTTAACGTCTATATATGGTATTTTGAACTAGTTTTTACCATAAATTCGTCCAACATCCAGGTATATACGTAAATATATCTTTTGACTGATGGCAAAGAAAACTATACGAAATGACCTTGTCCCTTGTCCAATAATTAGAGTAAAATGTTTTGATTTATATATGGTTTAGATGTCAAAGGTCTATAAACTTTTAAACTCGTCTAAAAATCGTCCTCGATATCAAGAGCGTAAAAACATTTATTTACATATCTATCATCGCGATTTATGATATATTTTGTTCTGTAGGGGGGCAACTGTTAACCTTTCTGCCCGCCGCAATATGCTTGAATAGGTTTGCGCAGGCTGGTCTGGATCCATGCTGGTCGCAAACACACTATGTTGGTTTTGTCATGACACGGCTCAAATGTACTAATTTTTATACTAAAGGGGTCTTCAACAAAATGAAAAAATCGTCCATAAGTAAAAGGGTCAAATGCTTTGGTCATGCAGGTGTGACGGTTGAAAGGACCTTACATAGATAATATATAGAGAATACCATGCTAGTGCCTGATTTTTCAAAATTTATCAGGCAAGGCTAAGAATAAAAGAAGGGTGTGGCTGTACCGAGCCCTTCATTTTTTTTTCGTGCCGAGCCTCTGATATATTTTATAAAATCAGACATTTGTTTGGTATTCTATTTACTAGTATCATGTTTTCAATTTATTATGCGTTTCTTTCTTTATATTTCAAATGGAAAGAACCTCTCGAGTTCATGCATCACGAAGTAATATGCAAAGGGTCATATTTATACGAAATAGTCCCAAATGTTTGAGAGACTTTAATATTCAAAATTTCAATTCGCTTCGGAGATTTTCAAACTAGTAAAAGGTAAAAATATTCTGTTTTCTTCATTTTAATTCAATATGTATTGATGAGGACCTGGTGTCTGATAAATCTGAGGGTGACTGATACAGCTTTAAATGTGTCAGGCATGCACTTTATCAACAGAAATAAATATAATGACATGTTAAAGTCGAATGATTTGGTCTGAATACTAATGATATTAATATTATTCAAAATAGACGAAAATGAATAATTTGTATAGACCTTATTTCTATTTCATTAAAAAATTCAACATTTTAACTATATATACTTACTCTAACGTAATGTTAATCAATACAACGTCACGCTCAGTAATGTTGATAGAAACGATTTTTTTTATAGTTGGTATCAACTTCCCTAGAGTTAATCGATCTCGTTGAAGATTTTATGAGAGCAACTTTGAAAATAATGTAAGGCAGTATTTTTAAAAAATGAATAAAAAAGAAAAAAAAATCAAATAAAGTAGACATTGCCAAGATACTATAATAAAAATCATGTTCACGGTGTAAACTATTTGCTCTGTAATTAACTTGAAACGGGGGTAAGGGATGGGCAAATTAATGGGTTTTCAAATGGATAGCCCGGATTTTTAAAAAAATGTCATTCAATGCTCCAATTATTCAATGTCCCATTTAGCTGCGTTCGCCCTTTTCACACCGAAAATTTGGAAATATAACGTTATATTTCATTGAAATGTGGTAGCCATGACAGATAACAAGGTGAGCAACTGTGTTTATTTATTTATTTATAAAATCACTGTGTCATACAAAGCACTGTGTCAGCGAAATGTGTGTCAATGTATGGCGTCGTGTATGAGCCTGCTCTTTCAATTTAAATTACATATCGGTAAAAAACGTGGTTTAAAGTAAGGGTTGTTTGGTTTATGATTTATATATGTGTAAGCTTTGATATAAAATGGAAATCGGTATCAACGAAAGCATGTCTACAGACTGTCACAGTTAAAAGGTCATCTGGTGCACGTGTCTTGTTTTGTTTTAGTCTGATTTTCTTATATATATTGTCAAACATAGGCGTGTCACAGGTGGCACTATCGGTGTTTGGACACCCCACCCCTATCTGCCCCTGGACCCCTACTACAACCCTGAAAAAATAATTCAACACGCTACAGCTTACTATAAGGTACCAAATACAAAACCACAGATAAAAAAATTAAAAAAAAAAATTTTCACTATCAAAATTGATAGCCATGGTTATCATTTTCATAACATAATAACATATGTACATAAATAGTTATTTAAAGCAGCACGCCTCCAGATTCATGCTAATTTTCGTTTAAAAAAATAAAAACGTAGTTGAATGTGTATTAATGAGAAGTAACCAAAAGGAAATAATTTACACATTATCAATGTCACTTACAAACCACGTAAATTACCAAAAATAGGTCAAAATATGCATAAATAACATTTACTGCGTTAGTCACGCATTAGAAATATAGTTGTAAATACTGAAAATTCAGTCGCACATAATTAATTGCACATAATATGTAAAATATTACTTGAATCATGGATCTTTATACTTTTCCTCACATCTTATTATATTTTTCTCAAGTTTGTTTTTATTGAAATATTTTGACTTATCTGAAGGCATGCAGATTTAAAATATTTTTTTCATAACCCTTTATACGTGTTGTACCTACCTACATTAATTAATGTTTTTTTTTGTCCAAAAATAGGCTTGGCAGGATATTTATTATACTATATATGGGCCATGCAATATGCCGACGAATCACGCACTATCAACGTGAACGACTTTTTTAACTGTAAGTGGGAGGGGGTCCGGGTGAATAAGTAGCTCACAAAACCTAGGTTTAAGAGGCTCGTAAATCTAGGTTATGGGCACAATTATATAAACGAGCACAAAACATTCAATTATATACACCTGTGACATGATTTAAAAAAGAACAAACAAAAAAACTACTGCATGTAATTGGATAGTCGTGACGTTAATATTATCTATATAGACTACTGCAGTAAAGTTATTCATTTTCTACTTTAATAAAAAAGGCAATTTAAGCTATTCATACTTTTAACAGGTTATATATTCATGCATAAATGGTTTGTTGCTATAATACATGTAATTATAACCATATATGGTTATAAAAACTTAATATTCATGTGTGTTAAACTACAAGAATATTCTATTTTAGGGAATCTACCAGACGATAATGGAAACCACAAACATTTTCTGTCTATAAATAAATAAAATATTTCATGAGATATTGCTTTACACGATGTAAAAGCCTGCTTTGTTGAAAAGTTTTGCAAAATCTTTGTAATTACTTCAGTTTGACTTTTTTACTTGCGATATATGTAATAAGCTTACGTTATTTATACATAATAGAAACTTTTAGAATAAAAATTAATGTACATAGATAACACGCTGTTAGAAAATAGGTAAATTCCCAGCTGGCATATGCAGCCTTTGCATATAGACCCTTTTTACGATACAGTATTTCCATAGAAACGGAAGTAGCATTTCGCGCATGCGCACGCTACAAAAAGACAATGTTGTGAATAGCAACTCTGTGAAAAGTTAATATAATTGAGATAAAAAATCAAATCAAAGTGCGCTGTTTGGGATATTTTATGTGCTTTATTCCATATCGTTTCACTTTACAGATAAAGCATATCCCGATATTGATCACATATTTAGAATATATCTTGAATATCAAGAAATAGGTATATGTAAATTAAATGTTTATAATATAATGTTTATAATATACGAACATCATTTTCAAGGCTAAGTTATATATATAAACAGCTACAAACAACTCATGCAAGGAAAATGTTCATTATAACTGCATGCGTGCAAAAAGGTAAAGCAGACAAACGCATAATGCATGACTTCATCGTTTTGTGTACTTTAAGGTACACAATATGGCACAATTCCCAGCAAACACAAGACGTCATACTGACGTCAGATTTAAGTCAGGTTCTGACGTCGGATGACGGTCGGAAAAACGGTTGGATTTAAAAGTTTTTTGACGTAATAATCTGACGTCAGGTAGACGTCAGAATCTAACCATTATCTAACCTTTTTCTGACCAAAATCTGACCATTATCTAACCATTTTCCGACCTCAATCTGACCATTTTCCGACCTAAATCTGACCATTTCCCGACCTAAATCTAACCAGTTTCTAACCATTTTCCAACCTCAATCTGACCATTTTCCGACCTAAATCTTAACCCTTTTCTGCCTTAAACCTGACCATTTTCTGACCTTAATCTGATCATTCACCTAATCCTTTTTGTTTTACCACGTTTTAAATATTTTCTGGCTAATCCTTATTTTATCGAATTTAATGTAACTCATTCTATTAAGTAACTTTCACTCCAATGAAATGTATAACAAAAAACTAAAACCAAAAATATGTTTTTATGTTTTTTTATTTAAAATAAAAGTTGCAATTTTAAGCTGATACATACAATTTTAGTAAATTCTGCAAGGCTAAATACTTTTCATAAATCAAACAAAATAAAACATTAAATAAGTTTAAACAAAACAAAAAGTATTACAAAAACAATGACATAAATGAAACTAAGAAAACATATATAAATATTAAAAAACAATGTAGTATATTTCTATCAAAGTTTGCCTTATCAAACAAAATAATAAAAATATTATAATTTTAAGAAAAGTTAAAAGATTCGGATACTAATGTTTCAAGCAATCAATGACATATTTTCAGTATTTTAACTATATTCCTACAGCATTACTAAAACCACGGATTTATCCGTGCTAAAACATTTAGTGCCATTTTGCATATTTTGACCTCCTTTGATATCAGATAATTGTTACTAAGGTATAAATTACTTCCTTTTAGTTTCCTCACAAAGTTATACTTTTAAATATCCATGAGAATTAGCACGAATTTAGAGGTGTGATGCTTTTAGATATGACATTCTTTCACCACCCCTCGTCTGTCCGGAGGATATGTTAATGTCCAATGGCGTTTGTGATATCATTTTCATTGAATTTTTTTTTATGAAAAATGGGAAAAAATGTTTTTCATGGTTATCTGCCCTTTAGAAATTTTGAAAGTTATCTTAACTTAATGAACAATTTTGCTAGCTTTTTATAAGAGATCTTAAACAAAAATTAAAAGTAAACATAAATACTGTAAATTTTAAAGGCCGCTTTCAAACTCCAGTTTTGTATGGATAATAGTATGTAATAGAATTTACAAAAATCTTAAGTATGTAATAGAATTTACAAAAATCTTACTTAAATGAAGCGTCATTCTATATTACAAAATCATATTCTGTTCATCTCAATTCTCAGATTTTAACCGACAAAAACATCACAGTTTAAGAAAAATATGAATACTAAGCATTCTCTTTGGTAGTACTGAAAGGCACTTTATAAACTCTTCACAAGCAGAGTTAAAACATGTCAAATTTGAAAATATTTATTATCAAACATTATCGCAAAATTGTGTGACATTTTGCTTTAACTGTTCAAATAATGATAATTAAATTTACGAATGCTTGCAATCATGCAATTATTTATTAAATACAAAGTAGAAATAAATTTAATTAAATTGAACTGACATTTTTGTTATTTCAAAAACCTCGTCTGACACTCCCGTGTGTTTACATGTCTATTAATAAAACCTATAATATTAATAATTAATAATTTCTTTATTTCAGTCTCATCTTGACATGTATACATAAAATTACATATAAAACGTAAAACACAAACATAAAATACATGAAAAGCCATTCTAAAAGAATTACAAGAGACGTATTTATTTTTACCTCTAAGGGAGACAACTGCACAGTCATATCACAGCAGTTTACTGTTTTATCAATTATGCACTGAGGAGTTATCCCCCCTATCTACACAAATTTCATATCATTAAAAGGTTGTTGTATTTCCTCAATATATTCAAACTATTGCGTGTTATTTCTACAGAAGGTTACATTGTGGTAAAATGAATGAAACGATACTGAAAATATTTAAATGCAAGTGGTAAGAAGAAAAATTGACCACTTTATATCAAAAAAATTTACTAAGACTTAATTATGAATTTTTTTTACTGTACAATTAAATTTATCAAGGACTATATAAACTATAAAATAATATTCACTTTTTTGAAAAATTGATAACGATGTGAGACTAAAGTCTTAGTGTGGTTAAAATATTTATCTTAAAACCTACATTTCAGTAAAAACATTTACCTATTATACTTTTATTATACAATGTACATATTTTAAATTAAAAAAAAAAATATATAAAGACACATCAGAAAAAGGAAAAAGGGAGCAATTTGTATGTTCTTATATGTAAAGGAAAGTTACCCTTCTCTTAAGTATGTCAAAGCAGGTTTTGGCAATATACCGTACACAACTCGTATTTGAGAATACAATGTATAAAAGTAAACTTCTCCATAGTTGTCATTGTGTGAAATTGTGGGTTTTTGACACTCACTTTTTCAAATAGATCTACACGAATATCTTCATACATAAAACATTCCATTAAAGCATGAAATTCACTTTCTACCTTGTCATAACAAAAAGGACAAAGCCTTTCATTTACTTGTAGGCGTTCATATCTACCTGTCTCTATGCTTAGTGGTGCAGTTCCACATCTGAACTTAGCAAAAGCGGATCTGTGGCAACGCGGAAGTATGATTTTTGCAATATTCCTCAGTTCCAAAAGTTGTCACAAACTTTGCGCAGTTTGTTGCCACCGACCCCGCTTCTACTTCTTTCAGATGTAACATTAACATTCCACTTTGCAATAAAACTTTGCATTGTTCTAGATTGAACTTTTTCTAACATAGCTTTTTTTGTGTACAAAATTCTGTACATTCAAGATCATTAAAAATTTGTTTTGTTCTGAAACACCAGTTTTTACATCTTGTACTACCAACTGAAATAGTATACATAAAAACTTTGTAGTTTATTCTGGACCTAGGCATCATACATAGCCTGTGCCAAAAATTAGAAACACTTATCATCTGTCTACTGAAAGTTGGTTGCCAGCCCATATCGCCTATCAGGGCTGCTGACGGAGAGAAACGGGATGTCCCTAAGAAAAGACACACAGCACGGTGTTGAATTGATTCAATACAGGAAAACGATTTGTTTCCCCATATAGCTGCTCAATATACTACACAGACCAAACCAACGAGTCAAATAACTTAGTAAAGTCATTGTAAGGTATTCTTCATAGAGACTTGTATTTAGCTATTAAGAGACCTAAAGCTCGGCTGGCTGACTTAGCAACAAACTTTGCTGTGACAAAGTAGTCTAAATTCTCTTGAAGTGTTAAACCTAAGTATACATATTTTGGAACACATTCAAGATTATCTGGTCCACATTTAAAGACAAAATTGGTCCTATTTAGTATTAACATTATTTGATCTAAAATGCATTACATTGCTCTTTGTCGGATTAATTTTCATATGAGCGGCGCATGACCATTCATACAGAACATCTAACATACTTTGAAAATCTTCCTCAATTTCAGCAATGAAAACAATGTCATCAGCATAAAGAAGTTGATTGATGATACACTTTCCCCAATCAGTAGGAACCATACCTTGGGAATAACAAAGATTAAAAAGAATTTGGAGACAAGAGACTGAGGCGTCATTTCTAAATACCTCATACGGCAAGGTATATATCCCACTAGCCTTGTCATTTTTGGCCCGCTTAATAGCATTCCTGACTGCAAAACATCAAACTCCCTTTCAAATTCTAAACATGTGTTTTGTCCAGGAGGTTTATCATCAGCCCGGTCTACATGTACAAGATTGTTTCTTATATTATTATTAACACTATACATTGTTATATAAATTCTCAAAAGATGTTTTCCATTTATCAAGTTCAGATGGAATATCGGATACTAAATCTCCATCATCATTTACAATTTGCATAGAAATAGTATTGGATTTATGAGAAACAACACCAACTCTACCAATATTTTTCGCAAATGATTGCGGGTCTTTTTCAACCTCATTTAAAAGACTGTTTTGTAAATTGTACCAAAAATACCTTTTAGCCTTCTGTACAGCCCTTCTAAAATTCTTCCTTTCCTGGCAGTAGGTCTGTCTCAGACGTTTCTTATTTTGGACATTGGTGTATTTACAATACATTCATTCAGCAAAACATACATTATTCCATTTAACAGTAAGGTCATCAGACCACCATGGTTTATAGCATTTTCTACCTTTATTGTTATTTGAATTAAGAGTCTTTTGTTTCCTCCTAGGCAGCTTAACAAACAGTTCATTTTTATTGCATTGACATAACTCAACATATGCTGTATGTTTTCAGATATATTCTTAACATTGAAGCGATCAGACTGTATGGTAGAATCATCGAGTGCATGGTTGTCTTCATTAGGTTCACAAATGATGCTTTTAACAGTAACTTCAATTTTCCATGTTAAAACTGAGTGATCTGGATGGATACTGGAGAAAGACCAAATTTATTGACTAAGTCAGTACATTTAAACACAAAAAAATTCAGTTAAACAATCTAAATCACTATGACTGGTCAAACGATGGTCAAAAACTGAGCAGCCCTGAAGTCTAACAAATGTGTTGTCATTTAAACTGTATAACGACCATTGACAATACAAAAATTACAATCTATCAAAATCTCTATCATAGCTGAACCATACTCATTTACAATATGATCAACAACGCCTTTTTCAGGTAGACTACCAACACCCTCTATAAAATCATATAAACTTCCAACCCTTCCATTGAAATCACCACAAATATAAATTGTACCTTAATTCTGAAATTCATATATATCAGAAAGAAGACAATCATAGAAAAAACCTACATCAATTTGTCTTGTTGAAAATTTAGGTGGAAAATAACAAACAGCAGCAAAAAGTGTATACGATTTATTTTTCATATTTAATTTCAGCCATATAATCCCTTCATTATCGCATTTGCAAACAGACACCTCAAAATCCTCAAGAACACTATTTTTAATGAAAAAACCTACACCCCTGACCCATTTCTCGCGTTTTTATGGAGATAACCCCTATTTTATCCTAACCATGTATATCCCTCTAAAAATAAAGTATCCTGATGTTTGAGGTGACTTTCTGCAATACCTAAAATATCTAACTGTAAAGCTCTTACTACATTTTCACGAAATAAAGAATTGTCAGAGTTGCGATCACAGTTCCAGCCATTTACGTTCCAAAACCCCGCTGACAATCAGTTTTTCCTCTTAGAAGAATGAAAATGAGTGCAATAGATACCTCATAGGAGGTAAAATACAGAAACCCTCCCTCACGGGAGGTAAAATGCAGAAACCCTCCCTCACGGGAGGTTAAATACAGAAACCCTCCCTCACGGGAGGCAAAATACAGAAACCCTCCCTCACGGGCGGTAAAATACAGAACCCTCCCTCACGGGAGGTAAAATACTGAACCCTCCCTCACGGGAGGTAAAATACAGAAACCTTCCCTCACGGGGGTAAAATACAGAACCCTCAATCACAGGAGGTAAAATACAGAAACCATCCCTCACGGGAGGTAAAATACAGAACCCTCCCTCACGGGAGGTAAAATACAGAAACCCTCCCTCACGGGAGGTAAAATACAGAAACCCTCCCTCACGGGAGGTAAAATACAGAACCCTCCCTTACAGGAGGTTAAATACAGAAACCCTCCCAGGAGGTAAACTGTAACCCAACGTACAAAGTACACTTGAACTTAAAGTATAGACTGACTCCGTGTGTATACTGTAACGAATTTTATGGTTTAAATGATACACCACCTGGAGAATATGATTTTTTAGTACAGATAAATGGGCTCTAATGGAGGAATATTATTTTTGATAATAAAAAGCTAAATTATGTAAAGTATAATTTTTTCAGTCTTGATTTCATATATTATTGTCAACTCAAGTAACATAAGGGTTGACATAGGTAAATATTACCAGTTCAACAGTTTATGTGAGTGTTTCTGACAGTGAAGATAATACCAATTACCCATCATGGCATACTATTTAATTAGTTAGGAAAAAAAATCTATAACTCAACCCATATTATATTTTTTACCAAAGTGAATTATTACCTGATATACAAATAAGTAACAAATCATATACTCTGATTTTAAAACAAAAAGGGGCAATAGAAATGTAAGGAGTGACAAAAGGGGTGTGAGGAGGTTAAACGAGGAAATGAGGAGTGTTGGGAAAACAAAACAAGTAACTGTGGAGATAGAGACGAAGTGCACATTTTCGCAAGTTTTTATCAGTGCAAAAATTTAGTTAAATGGTTAACAGCGTTTGTACATTTATATCATTTCTATGTAGAGATATACAGATTGACAAATTGTGTGGTTTGTATTGCATCATTAATTTAAATAGATCAAAATATGTTGTTTGTGACATTTAATACCAGTTCTTTTAAAGATAAAGTATAAAATTATGCATCTTATCGGGGTGGGGCATGGGGTGGGGCTTGGCGCAAAACAGTTGTAACTCGTACTAAATAAAAAAGGAGATGAAACTGATAAACACCAATGTTAATCCTATATTAAGACCAGCTCGTTATTAAGGCCACTTCTTATAAGAACCACAGGTGGTGAGTGGTCTTGTTAGTGGAGTTCTACTATAATCAGTCTACATAGACACCGGGGGCGTCCGTTGCCGAGTGGTTAAGGTCGTTGACTTCAAACCACTTGCCCTTCACCTATGTGGGTTCGAATCCCGACAGGGACTTTGGATTCTTTCATGTGAGGAAGCTATCCAGCTAGCTTACGGAACGTCGGTAGTTCTACTCAGGTACCCGTTCGTGCCTGAAATAATGCATGGAAGGGCACCTGAGGTCTCCCTCCACCAGCAAAGCTGGAACGTCGCGATATGACCTATACTGTGTCGGTGTGACGTAAAACCCAAAACAAACAAACAAAACATAGACACCGCGAAATCATCCCGATGCAATAATTTAACATATTTGTTAATGTATAACATTCTTTCTTTTTCTTTTAAAAGCTATGCCATGCTATACTGGTTACAAGACGTAAATAAAGGAATAAAATCTTTTTTTACTTTTCATAATTTATGTCATTTTTACGAAAAGGAATAAATGGCATGAACCTATGATCGTAGTGTGCTTTGGCTACTGATTGTTCGGGAAGACATAAAAATATAATAAAGTAACACTTTCATGTACAATAGCTATATTTATTTTCTTCTCTAAACGTCATCTTTATACACATCTGGCTTTCTTGAATAAAAGAGATTTTAAAAACTTCTAACTGTTTTAAACAGAATATTTTCGCTGCTTATGTACATAGATTTTTATTTATACTGTTTGTATATTATACAAATAATTCAACTTAACCACAAATTGATAAATATCACAAAAAACATCCAATGCACTTTCTAAAGTTTGACTTGCTCTGTTTATATATGTTTATGCTTGATCTTTTCATCCCGTGCATGCAGTTAAACGTTTTGTTGTTACAGAATTCAGTCAATATTCACGTTTCATGCTAATTTGCTAAATGTCACCCCAGTTGTGACGCCTTTACTCTGAAAGTTCCTCTGCAGTCATATTGTCTTCTAATTGGGGATAGCTATAGCTTTCCGAGACTTTATCAACAATAAATCTCTTCTTCAGAATGGCATATTTTAAAGCTTCATTATCTTCATAGTCTTCTGTATCAATTAGATGGCTGGTCGTCTTTTTATAGCATTATATATTGGATCCTTCTTCATAACGTCAAACCACACAAGTTTACTTTCAAAGTTTTTCATTATGGCATTTCTGTATGTGTTTCTGTAAGTGTTTTTCATATCCTCAAAGACTTGTTTCTTGGCTTCACTTTTACTGATATCAGTGTCACGGTTCAAAACTGTTCACTATTTAGGGGTGAAGATGTGTAAGCGGCCGGATAGCTCAGTCGGTAGAGCCGCGGTACGTTATTCCGAGGGTCCCGGGTTCGAGTCCCGGTCAGGCTGCACATTTTTCTCACCCTGTGACATTTGGCGCCCAACGGGGGACCGTGATGGTATAAGCTCCGAGTTCAATTTCATATTGTCTCTTTACCCATTAGAAATTCCAGGACGAATTTCAATATAACGGGGAAGTATATCACGGTTGAGAACTGTTTACTATTTAGGGGAGAAGATGTGTAAGCGGCCGGATAGCTCAGTCGGTAGAGCCGCGGTACGGTATTCCGAGGTTCCCGGGTTCGAGTCCCGGTCAGGCTGCACATTTTTCTCACCCTGTGACATCAGTATCTTCTTCCATAGCCTCGTACACTTCGTTTTGATACTGCGACTGACACTGATCAAAGGCCTCATGTACAGTTTTTTCCTAAGGATCAATATCCATAGTGTCTTCCGAATTTATAGAAAAATTGTCATTATCATTTGTATCAGACGAGCTTTCAGAGTCAGATTCTAAAAAGCTGTCTATTGAAGATCTTTCAGACATTGCGTCCTCTTCATGATTTACATCAGAATGCACAGACCTTTTATGTCGTAACATGTTATCCCGCCTTCCAAAAATTTTGAAACAAATATCACACTGATGCATCACTATCAACGTCTTAATCAATAGTGAGGATGACTCCTTTGGTCATACAGTTCTATACCTGTTCAGCAATTGTGATGTTTTCCTTTTCTTGTGGACTTTTCTTTAACGTTCTGCCGGTAACTGATCTCTTCTGTTAAGGCTTTTTATCATTTCTTTTTCTAGAAATACCGGTTAACTTTACTTTGGAGCTTTTTAATTGCTTCTGTTGTGTACAACTTTCTTTCATTCGTTGTTATTCCATATCTATATGAGACCGATATGGTTCTGCCTGCCGTTCAAGTATACTCTTAGATATAGCAGTTGTCTGCGCAGTTGGTAAAACCATTCGTATATATATTTCAGAATTATGCTTATTTCTTGTTTTATAAAGGCGTCTTTTAAACTTCCTCCTTGCTATGTCATTGTCATTCTGGCGAAATAAATCCATATTTTCACGTCTGAATTTTTTGTCAACCAAGTACGCTTTGAGTTCAAAAGAAAACGGTTTAGTTTATATATGTTTCAATAGAAGAGCTAAGACACACTTCAAACCCTGTTTTTGAAAATCTCATACTTTTGCGTCTAGACTACGCCTGAGATAAACATTTTTTCCTGATTCTAAAATATATTTTCTCAGATTATGCAGGTACGTATATAAATATACGTACCTGGATTATGTAAAAATTTAATATGGCCTCGTATGCCATTCTCTGAAATGCTATTTGTTTCCAAAAACAAATTATTTTGTAACAAAAGAATGAGGGTGCGTTAGCGTTGTAACTTACGGCGTTATTTTCTTCGACGACCTCCTGTCGGTGACCTAGCCCCTCAAAGCAGCTTCTGAGTAGCTCTCCTTCCTTAGTGTTTGAGGTATTCATCATGCGTTTGAAACTTCTTTTTTTCCTCTTGAACTCCGTGTACCTCATGAAACTTTCTAATACACTCCTCTTGAACTCTGACATCCTCGCTTTTCCTCTGAAGCTGTAGCTCAAAAGCCTTTAAATGTGTAAAAATGGAAAAATGGGTGGTACAAACAATGTACAGCCACACACAAGGCCAAAGACTACAGTATTGCCATATGGTTGCGTAAGTGTCTGTCATGCGGGAATCAGACATCAACAAGAGGCATTCAAAAGCATGAACAGGGTCTATAAAGGTTAGCTTTTCCATATGAATGAACCCATCTCTGCGTAGTTAGCAGGTGCAGATAAAAAATGTTAATAATCGCAAATAAAATGGTATTGCTTCAAATGAAATGTCAGATGCAATGACGAAGCCAGGAATGAGGGATAACTCCCGTCTTCGCATTTTAATTACAAAGTAAATTCCAGAAATTCCTTCTGACTAACGGGTAAATAGTACACGTTGTTTAACTGATAGCTCCAGCCCGTTTTAGTATTTTTTTTCAACCCGTCTCAACAATGGCTGTTCTGAGTCGTGTACAATGCTTTCTTTACAAATGTCAGTGTATATGTAGAGCTCTTTATTTGTTTTACCGCCTTTGGATTTTGATCTGGCAGTGATGGTGTCGGTAGCATAAAATTCTGACAATCCGATTTTCCAAAATCCCATCAGAGGCAAAGATGCATCCAAATGTACTTTAAATTTATACACTTGATTGTCCGTGAAGTATGTATCACTACTGTCACTTTTAAAATAAATATAACGATCCATAATATTTGTTGGGATGTTTCACTAATATCTTTTACTTCCTCGACCTCTACGCTGCTGTTGAATGATTTTGAAAATCCTGTAACTCAACGAAATATTGCACTTGCTTATTTCTTTTTCTATTTTTTAGATTTTCTCGATGAACAATCAACTGTTTTCGTTTTTATTTACTTTTATCAACTAACTGGTATAAAACCATCCAGATATACTTTCTCTGTTTTAGTCTTTTAATATACTGCTTTAGAATGCGTGCAGCTATTTTAAATACCTCTGTGGTGTATTGTACATTACACAAAAACTTCATCTCTATCTCCACAGTTACTCGTTTTGCTTTCCCAACACTCCTCATTTCCTCATTTAACCTCCTCACACCCCTTTTGTCACTCCTTACATTTCTATTGCCCCTTTTTGTTTTAAAATCAGGGTATATGATTTGTTTCTTATTTGTATATCAGGTAATAATTCACTTTGGTAAAAAATATAATATGGGTTGAGTTATAGATTTTTTTCCTAACTGATTAAATAGTATGCCATGATGGGTAATTGGTATTATCTTCACTGTCAGAAACACTCACATAAACTGTTGAACTGGTAATATTTTCTTATGTCAACCCTTATGTTACTTGAGTTGACAAAAATATATGAAATCAAGACTGAAAAAATAATACTTTACATAATTTAGCTTTATTATCAAAAATAATATTCCTCCATTAGAGCTCATTTATCTGTACTAAATAAATCATAATCTTAAAATCATAACCATAAAATTCGTTACAGTATACACACGGAGTCAGTCTATACTTTAAGTTCAAGTGTACTTTGTACGTTGGGTTACAGTTTACCTCCTGGGAGGGTTTCTGTATTTAACCTTCCGTATGGGAGGGTTCTGTATTTTACCTTCCTTGAGGGAGGGTTTCTGTATTTTACCTCCCGTAAGGTATCTATTGCACTCATTTTAATTCTATCCATCTTCTACCCCTCCAATTTTGACCTGAAGAATAACTATTGTGTGTCTTTTTGTTTGTATTGCTATTTTTATTATCAGAAGACATATTCCTTCCTGAAAAAGAATCACTGTTAGTTTGTGTTTGATTTCGACTATGATGTTGGTGTTCATGTCAGTTGTCAGGACGATAGTCACGTCCGCGAGAATTG
The DNA here is from genome assembly GCF_026571515.1 of Ruditapes philippinarum. Classification (NCBI taxonomy): domain Eukaryota; kingdom Metazoa; phylum Mollusca; class Bivalvia; order Venerida; family Veneridae; genus Ruditapes; species Ruditapes philippinarum. The sequence continues at coordinate 28,795 of NW_026861815.1, read as the reverse complement.
TCACGATAATTGCCTCTCCTGCTAGAAATACCACGAGCACGTTCACTTGAGTTATCACGACCACATGAACTGCCACGCCTTTGAAATGCCTCATGATCCACAGGGGTTATCAGAACGACATGAATTATTTGTTGATTTATTGTATATCCTAGATCCTTTCATGGTAACATTTCTAAAATTCCCATTTCTCATAGCTGTAACTAGAGTTCTAAGGTTGGCTTCTTGTTTTAAGACCGCGGTCGGTTCATCGGAATTCACATATACCTTTTCATAACGAGTTTGGTGAAATAGTCTTTTTTTGTTCCTCAATATAATATTTTTATCTCATGTTAAAATTGCAGACGAAAGTTTCTGTTGTTAAAATGTCACAATATTCGGCAAATCAACATTTCTCTCTAAAAAGAAAAGACAATTTAAAAATGATATAACAATTCGTAAGAATGGCATATTTAATTTTTTTCTATAGATTTATAAAGAGTGTAGTTAATTGTTTGAATATGTTTGCATTTCATTCCCTGCAAATTTCTCCAGCTCGTTATTCATTGTACATATCACAACCTTTCATTTTTGATAATCAAACACGCTCATACCGATCGGATTGATCGGCTATTATGACTAACGAAAATAACCGAGAAGTTACACTTGCCCTTTCTCATTCCATAAGTGGCATCGCGATCGGCCCGGGCGCCAACAATCTTACATTTGGTTAAAAAGAAACATAATATCACTGTGGTAAACCGTACCCCGGATATTGCTCGATGTTATGAGGACTTTCGTCCTATTTCGCGACTTTGAACGAGGAAAGAAGGTAAGTTCAGTGACGATATTTTGTCATTTGGAATTGGTTTGATATAAATTTTATAGAAAAACAAATACTTATACGAAAATTTCTCTAGTTGTTGAAAACCCCAACATGTTGAGAAATAGAATTGAAAAGTAATTAGGAGGAAAAATTCGTCTCTTTGCACACGTGATAAATGATCTCAGATCAGTCAAATTTGATGTTTTTGTGCATACTTCCTTAAAAGAAAAGCTTGAATCGAGTGAAATGTGATAATGATGATAATGTTTATGTTGTAAATGTTCAATGGACAATAGGACCTCATATGAAAGTGCATTTTGAGAATGAAAACACATGTCAGTGTACCGAGTATTGCGTTGAAGTTGCCCGCCGGTGTCACGAGTATTGCTTTTAAGTGTAACGAGTATTGGTTATCAATATAGAGTAAATGAAACACTGAGTATTTATTACATTTAATCTTAAATATTTCTTATTGTGTATACTTATTTACATGATATGTGCACAATATGCAGAGTTCGAAGGTACTTTACTGGAAACATCTGCGAATAATCCAGACTTTCATTCATGCTCATGAAAAATCTCAGTCGAAGGAACTCACACTGGTAGAAATTTTCATTGTGACAGTCAGAACAGGAATATTCTTCTAGTTATGGATGACTCCGACGTTTTTGATTGACCGGAAGTGACCAGAAACGGTATTATAAAAACAGAACAATGGCTGGTAGCCGGTATACGGACGGAAATTATTATTTCATTTTTAGATGGTGTCACCCCGGTACGGAATTAGACCCAGCCCGTTGTAGAAAGTAGTTCTTTTAAATTTTGAAATGGCCTATTTCAAGTCATCTTAATTGATACTGGTTATATTTTAAGTATATCTTTAGTAATTGTGTACATAAAGTTTTATTTGTGAGTACTTTAAAGGTTGTTTTTGATGTATTTTTGCAGGATTTCTTTTCTGGGTGGAAGGTTTCAGGACAATCGCAACTACTCGGCCCTTTCCGTCAGTCTTCGGATTAGGACCTCGAACACAAAAGTATGAATACACAGAACGGATGCGGTATTTCAGTCTAACCTACGCTAAGAAACTAAACATGTAAACAAATAGTAATTTAATGCTTGGAGTTGTTTACAAGTTTATTTCCAATATATGTAGTAAAGGTTCACCTAAAATAAGTGATACCATAGGTACAAAAGCAAACAATTCATTATTTATATATTTATTATTATGGTTGTAGAAACCGAAAGTACAAAAAACCAACCTGTTGACATTTCGTCGGATTTGTTTGAAATTGAACATCAGTGGTCATATTTAAATTACAAATTGTTGTCAGACATATTTTTAAGCAAAAGAGTACCGGAACAGGCATTAGATGTCAAATATATACATTTGTTTTACATTATCTCTGTTTCTGTTTACATCTGAAACCACGTGGTAGAACTACTTTCAATCCGTATTGTTTCCGAGGTTAATATTACAGATAATAGCCGAGGCAGTTCCGAATGGTTTCAGGAGGCACTATGCACAATTTAAGAATACACACCAATTACTATTTGGAATATTCTATAGTGATTACAGAAATTAAAAGCTGCAGAAAAACTCCAAGGGCTAATGTATTATTTTTGTGCTAAATTTACCTGGACTGCATTGGTGTTTAAAGAAATGGTCATGATCTTTCGGTACCGGATTTGCTTTGTCCAGAATTTAGCCTTAAATGTGATGGATTTACTATAGGATATATGGGTCGAAAATTCAGTGGGCCTTCTCCAGATGTTTATGGAAGAATTCGAGACAAATGTGTTTCGAGTGACATTTCTATTGTGTGTCGAACACATCTGTCTCATTTCAAATTTGTCGCAATTATGAATGTTTACGAGCACATCGGTGTCACCTCGTGAAACAAATGCGCTACGAGGCAAATGTGCTCCTATAAAGCTCTGTAGTCTGTAACAACCGTTCGCCATGGGAAATCTTACATACATTTTTAGAAATGGCAAACGAGAATTTCTATAATGTTTAAATAATGAGAACCGTTAAATGCTTGTTACCTGAATAAAGTAGCGATTAATGTGGAATAATTTGTCATAAAAGTAGCAAAATGTAAACAATGTAGTATTGTATTTCAATATAAAGTATTAATTCACTATAACTGTATATCTACTCATTGCCAAAAACGTAACAGATGAAACAATTTGCCAGTGAGTAACTTTTTGGATCCATTAGAAATATCGCTGCTCAATGTAACGACTTGTTAAACAATGTCACATAAAACTATCTGGTCGCTTAACGGATAAGGTAATTATAAGCTACCTGGACTGTTAGCGGATGAAGTCAATGTAAAAGGTCACCCACCAGGATATGGTTTCAATTTTTATGGTGGAAGGTTAAACTATTGATAAGTTTTAAGTGGAGTGGGTTCTTTCTTTCTTTTTCAAAAATATTAACGTCACAAATTGATTTTAATTAAATTTTTTGTGCTGTAGTTATACTTATATAATTCTAGTTTTTAAGTAAGTACTTTTTGTGAATGACAATTACAATTTTATTAATTGATTACAGCTGTGTTCAAATATTTGTAACTATTTCATTTATTTAACTATTTATTCTTTTGCTTCTGATAGAAAATGAAATAAGAACATAACATTTTATATTTATCTTATATTTTATTTTGTTTGGTATGATAATTTAAGTATTGGATAGCTATATTTAAAAGAAGTGAAACATATTTTTATATAATTGTAATTATCTATTTGTTATGCATGATGACATTTAGATATAAAAGTTGTTTCAGTTAACTAAAGATATGAGTAAATGCACAATTTTAACTTGAAATTTGTATCAATCAAAGAAATCTTTTATTTAAATATGAAAACAAAACCTTTGTTTTAAGCAGTCAGTTATGCTATAGAATCCGTTTTATTTCTAGTTATTGTGAAGAAAAATACATGAAAAATTGGAATGCAGAAATAAAATCGCTGTAGGCTAAATCAAGTCTTTTGATTTAGTGAAGAATAAGATGAATCTTAAAGAGTTTCCAATATATACGAGTATATTCAAATATAATATCTGCTACATACTGTCAATTGGTTGAATAAGAAAAGAAGTATAAATAAAATATATTTCAGATCGAAGTACTACATTGTAAGACTCATCATGCACATTATAATTCAATTAATATGCGCTTTGAATTTATTCAATTTGAAAACGATTCCTGGTCTTCTTTCATCTGTAGGATTCCCATCATCGGGGCCATGCCTTCTATTACGCAGTAATTCTCTGGCTATTTTGGACTCTTCATAGTGTTCTGCAGTAGATAAACTCTTGCTCAGGACACATCCGATAAGACAAACCAGGAGTACAAGTTGAATATAGTGTTTCATTCTTCCTGTTGTACTTCACACCTGAAAAAGTATATTAGGTGATGTGATAAAAACAAAAACTAACTAGCGTGGACATTTGACTTTATACCAAATAGCAGATGGTGCCGACTAAAAGTAAATAAATGATCTTTTATCAATTTACCAAAGATTTCACTTTTATGTCTTGACTATATATATATATATATATTCTTTTTTTTTAAACTATAATATGATAATTTGATCATAACGTACCACAAAGAAGTAGTTAACAAATACCATAAATAGGACTTAGCATTTAGATATGCAAACAATTGCTGGTGTACAGATAGCGAATTTTATGATAAATTTCTTTATTTTGACGATTACGTTTAACAATAAGTTAAGAAAGTCAAATTTGTCCAAATGAAGAACATCATTAAAAATTAGCCATTTTAAACATCAGCAAATCTTTGCCTGTTTAAAGCACATCATCAGAAATTACTTTACCCCACCCCCGATAAATAACTATCAAGATTACAAAGACCCCCAATTACAAAATGACCTATGAACACAAAGTCGGGATTTCAAAACAGAACAGAACAGAACAAATTTTATTATTCTTTATGAATTGAACATAAGGGTTCGTCGCCATTTTAAAAAATATACAGCATACATAAAAAAAAAAGTGAGAGTTAAAATACAATCAAACAAATTTAATATTCGGTATGATCAGTCATATTCGTTATTCATATTTTCCTTTCTGATACTAAAAGATTTATGATATGATTTTTCTAATCTATTTGCTTTACATGTATTTATTTGTATTACATGTATTAAACAGGTCAATAATTTTAACAATGCTACAATGCCTATTGTAGTAATGTGGTTTAAATAATTTTCTTAAGTCAGAAAAAGTGGGACGAACTAAAACAAAATAGTGTTCACTCTCTATATCGTTAAGGTTGGGAAATGTACATTTTCTACGAATAAGTTATGGACCGGACGCAAAATATACCCTATAAGAGACTATGTTAATCTTTGACCTCCAAGTGTGACCTTGACCTTGGAGGTATGTGACCGGTTGTTGCGCATGATACATTGTCTCATTATTGTGAACAATTGTGGCAAAATCCCTGAATCGATAAGAAAGTTATGGACCGGACAGACATATACCCTCAAATAGCCAATGTTGACCTTGAATAAGCAAGTATGACCTTGACCCTGAAGGAAGGGGACTGGTTGTTGCGCATGACACATCGTCTTATTATAACAAACATTTGTGCAAAGTTTTTTTAAATTCCTTTAATAAATGACAAAGTTATGGACCGGACACGAGAGTGTGACGGAATGACGGACGTGCCAACATTTTGGTTTTATGTGCTTTTTCTTTGATTTTTATGTGGCATTTCCCCCCATAAACCAGTAAAAATTACCACATAAACCAGTCGGTTTATGGGATTTCTTCCTTTCTTTAACTAAAACTAGTGACGGAATGAAGCTCATATAGACCATTGGATGTTCGCCCGTAAAGACGCACGGAGCCTATTTCTATATCCCCCTTTTTTTCTTCGAAAAGGCGGGGGCAATAAGATTTCTAACGGTTTATCTAAAATATCAATTCCTTCTAAAATACTCGTATAAAATATAATCTTACGAACATTCTTTATCTCTGTCTAACAATTTAATAGCAAGCCTTATTTCATCTAATGTAAATGCTTCATTAAATTCTCCAAACGACGAGTCAGAAGAAACATGAGAATCAAGCTCATTTGAGTCATGTCACGACAAAACCAACATAGCGTGTTTGCGACCAGCATGGATCCAGACCAGCCTGCGCATCAGCGCAGTCTGATCAGGATCCATGCTGTTCGCTATCAGTTTATCTACTTGTTATAGGGTTGGTAAGCGAACAGCATGGATCCTGATCAGACTGCTCGGATGCGCAGGCTGGTCTGGATTCATGCTGGTCGCAAACCTATTATGTTGGTTTTGTCGTGACACGGCTCATTAAAAAAATCTATACAATCTTCATCCTCATCAATTTCTCATTCTGAGGTCAAGTGTTTAAAATGTCTACTGAAATCAAAAATGTCAAAAGATTGTCAATAGATTCGCTACAGACAGAATTCTTTTTCGATTTAAACATTTTCCATTAGTCACAATTTTTGTTTAGTCACTTCACAGCAGTATTAATAATTGTTTTCTTACTTTTTACAAAAGAATGTTCAATTTTTGAACTTTTTGCTTGATGGAAGTGTGAAAGTGCTTCTTTATAGCTTTGTTTTATTACATTTACATAAATCATTAAACCATTTATTATGATTAAGCAAAGAATGACTTTCATCACACTATGTTTTATTAGGTATTTTTCGATGTATTTCAAAATAATTATTTCCTATGATAAAGTAATAAATTAAGACATAAGATTGACCAAAGAATTCGTGCTTCGGCCGCTGTCCTTGTACTACAAGAAGGTCTTATTAATGCTTTACACAAATCTATTACTCGTTTGATCACATAACTGTGAAGTCCATTTTTGTACGAAATCTGCTGTGGTCATAGTTTTTTTTTACAATAGGTTAAGCTCTAAAATTTGGTTTGCAAATCTAAAAGTCTGGTGACCTATTTCATATTTTAAATTGCCCGTATATGCGTGTATTGCGAATCAGATTAAGAATAGTTAATTAAGAAAAATAGTTGCTTTATTATAGTGACATTATGCTTATTTTTTAATGTACAGTTGAACTAAATCAGTTTAAATTTCAAAAATTAATTATTTGAATGGTGATTGACCACAAATTGATAAAGACAAATACAAAATGATACATTTTCCATCTTTGCATAACCTGTTTCAAAATTCACAAACAGTGCAGTAGTACTAGGTACGATGTGTTCATAAACTTGAAATATGTTCATAGGACACTGACACGGATGCCCCCCACCATTCCACTAATTTGTCAGTCTACTTACGTACAGCACGACAGTATGATAGAGGGACAGACTACATGACCCTCCCTACCCCTAAGTGGTTGGTGGTAAAACGACATTTATTTTTCTAAATGTTGACATCTTGATTTCTCCCAAAATCGAGCTTTCAAGTATGCTTAACAAATCAAACCCGCGATGCACAGCTACATATGCTGACCATCATTCCTGTAAAGTTTCATGACTCTAGGTGAAATACTTTTTGGGCTACGCAGGACACAAGTTGCAAATTGCAAATTTTTACAAAATCAATGGCAATAACGCTACATATACTCAATTAGTTCACAAGCAAATCCTCAGGTGCACATCTACACATGCTGACCAATTTTCATGACTTAAGGTGAAAAACTTTTTTTTTTGGCTACACGCGACACTTGTTGAAAATTGCAAAACTGTATTAATCCACACGCATAACCGCAGGTGCTAATATGCACATGTTAATTATCGTTCATGTAAAGTTTTTTGACTTACTCAGACACTTTTAAAGCTACATGTTTCACAACATGTAGCGTTCACAACATGTAGCGCGCAAACTCACACACGCACACACGTGCGCACAGACAAGGGTATAAAATCTTATAAATCCTATTTATGTGTCAAATATTTTAATTATGGTATTAACATGAGAACGGTAGGTATTTGATATTCGGATTTCTATCTTACTCAAAAACTTGCACTCATATAATTTTTTTAGAAATTAAAAAACTAGTGATACAAATTGTATTTAACGTGAAGCTTGATTCTCTAAACCATATAAATAGGTTGAATATTCATTTCATGTATATATATGATTAAAAAAAAATACTTCTTACTTTTTGCTATTCCAGAATATCCTTTTGATAATATTCCTAAGGCGCTCTTTCGGAGTAGTAAAGAAATATGGGTTATGGTTGCGTACCGATATGTACGTGTGATGGACCTTTCCGGCTTTTTGTTGCTGAACATTTAGCCACTCCTTTTCCATTCATTGCTAGGTCTACTGCTCACAAACAGTATCACAAACATAACGACATGTACTCTTGTGTAAACCAGGTCAACCAGTGACTATGTATCCCACTTATACTTTCGAAGTAGTAAAGAAAAACGAGTTTAAAAGTAATGATTGCGTATCAATGTGTACGGAATCCTATTAGGGACCTCGCGTCCTCGCCCCTCGCCTTTTTGAAACACCGTAGGAAAAAAATACGCGAGATTCGTTGGTTACGCCACTCGTGAGAATACTATTTTTAAAGCCCACTCGATGAAATAAAATTTCATCTTACACACAAACAAACAAATATCCTCTATAACTTTCTTTGAATTATATATAACTTACCAATTGATATGAAAGCAATCGTTCCTGTCCGATCGTCCCACAGCGCAGTGATGCTAAATTACTAAATAAGTATAAGAAAAACTATAAATGTATTTGTTTATTGCTTTGATATAACTAGTTATATATATTAATAATGATTTCTGAAATATTTCAAATATTTTTATTTGAATGAAAAAAAAATCGGCCCTTTTCGATCATGCTAAGCCCAGAGATACTTAAAACAAACTAGTTAAAAATTTTACATAGGCTATTAACTATAATAGACTAGTCTTTTATAGAAAATAACCCATTTATAACATTAATTGAGCCGCGTCACGACAAAACCAACATAGTGCGTTTGCGACCAGCATGGATCCAGACCAGCCTGCGCATCCGCGCAGTCTGATCAGGATCCATGCTGTTCGCTGTCAATTTCTCCACTTGTAATAGAGTTGGTAAGCGAACAAGAATGCGCAGGCTGGTCTGGCTTCATGCTGGTCGCAAATCCACTTTGTTGGTTTTGTCATGACGCGGCTCAATTTTCAAGTACCTGTGGCTAAGATCTTTCCCATCAGTGCATTTCGAGGACTGATAATTTTATAATTTAAAATCTTAACAAATTTATGGGAAAAGATTTCAGTTAAATTCTCAGGTATTTCTTTTAATGAATTAACAATAAATGTCATTCATAAAAGCATATAATTCGGTCATGCAAAGTCCTTTCCGCGGAAAAGGGGCAATTTCTGATATCTAGTCATACCGGTCAACCAATGGTCAGCTACATTTCACCAATGCCCATTTGTATCTTAAAATTTGTACGGGATCATTGAATCGACCTCATAAAGAACGCGAAATTGTTCGGCAAACCTCGTGTTTTTTTCACCGGTGACAGAAGATGTTTTGAAACTATAAACGAATGCACAAAAGTAAAATTCAAATCTTGCCTTTCTTAAATATCTTTTTTCAAAGGAAATGAGCTGCGTCATGACAAAGCCAACATAATGGGTTTGCGACCAGCATGGATCCAGATCAGCCTGCGCATCCGCGCAGTCTGATCAGGATCCATGCTGTTCGCTGACAAACCCAATAACAAGTAGAGAAACTGATAGCGAACAGCATGAATCTTGATCAGACTGCGCGGATGCGCAGACTGGTCTGGATCCATGCTGGTCGCAAACCCATTATGTTGGTTTTGTCATGGCAGGGCTCAAATGTTTTTTTTTTTCAAAGAAAGCATTTATTTGGACGGTAAAAAAATACGAGATGTTCCCAACGAATCTCACGCTTTTTATTGCCACGGTGTTTCAAAAAGGCGCGGGCGAGGACACGAGGTCCCTAATAGGATTCCGTAGTACGATGTGTGTGTGAATCTTGTTTTTTATTTTGTTGATATCTTCTAATTGTATCTTTCATAAAACTGGGTCGTTAACTTTTATAAAGTGCTCGTAAACAATTTTTTTTAAAGTTCATACCAGGTTATAATTTGCATACATATACCAATACATAAAGTACAAGCTTAAGTGTACTTCAAAAATGTTTTAAAAAGTTTTGTTAAGGTCTATATTGGTGTATGTTTTGAATTCACAAAAACAGATAATTTATGCATCAATATGATCTTAGAGATGGATTTTTTATGCCCCTGCGAAAAAAACGAGACTAATACATCAAGATTATATTCAGATAAAAGTAATTGATTTCCTTGCAAATGCATTAAGACGGAACATAGTTGGCTCAGGCGATAATGAAATTTACTTTTTTTCTCCATTTTATAGTAAATACATGTACAATCAATGAACTTTCATGTCCAAACAATTACCTAAATTAGAAAATATATTTCACAAGGCATTACATATTGACCCATCTTCGTAAGATGTCAGCTGTATATGTAATATCAAATGAATTAGAACATGGAAAAAAACGAATCATGCTGATTTCCGACATCTAATAAGTAGGCTAATATAGAGTGATTAAAACATACGGTAAGGGTATACGGTACGGGAATACGTTTCCACATGCAATGGTACGGGAATACGTTTCCATCATATGGGTAAAGGAATAAGATACCGGAAAACGTTTCCATGTTATCATAATTTATGGGGAAAGGAATACGGCACTGGAATACATTTTCACATGCAATAGTACAGGAATTTTCGCCTTTCAATAGCGTCATTGCGGCGTATGCTGGTACTTCGAAGTAGTTACACTTTCTGCAGAAAAATATCCAGGAACATAAAGCTTGGATTACATTAAACATTTATGGTAAAAAGAAATGTATGGAAGCTTAAATTGACCCCCTAGATGCCATGTTCGTATTCAACTCGTGTGTCGGCATGTCAACATATATAAACGCCACATAACGTCTTTTTCATGTTTTGTTGTACAAAATCTAGGCATCTTGACCACATATGTTTCAGTGCATGTCGACAAACACTTTGTCCATATTTTATACTGTTAAAGGCATGTCAACATGTTTTTCTGGCATGTTGATATATCTTATCTCAACTGCACGTTAGTTATTATGAGAAATCTAAAAAACAATGGCGTCTTACCGACATTCTTTCAGGCATGTGTAAGCATGGTGCCATGTGTAAAAAGGAAGATACGATTTGGTGAAGACAGTTTAAAACATTAGTATATTATCTATCTTTTTAATTCACAGTCTTACACGCGCACACACGCACGCGCACGCGGGCGACACACCCACACCCACGCACACACGCGCGCGCGCGTTTGTACACACATACAGCAAACTAGTCAAATCGGCCCCAAGTCATATCGGTCCCAAGTCAAATCGGCCCCAAAATTAGTCAAATCGGCCTCAAAATTAGTAAAATCGGCCACACAACAACAAGTTCTAAAAGTCAAATCGGCCCTAAAACTAGTCAAATCTGTCAAAAAACTAGTCAGATCGGCCTCAAAATTAGTCAAATCGGCCCTAAAGTTATTTTGTGAAACATCCTATTTTTGTTAAACTAAACATTTCAAGGTAATAAACTGAGAATTGCGCTTAACTCAATATTGTTTAAAACGTACATTATATCATTTACTCTATTCGTATCGATGTTCTTAACAAAATCTTTTGCCTTTCCATCTAACATTCTCATTTTATATGGTTTTATTTTGTATATGGTCCTCAGAATTAAAAAAAACTTACAAGAAAGCGATATAGGATTATGAACGTCTGATTATAATGAGCAGTTTTCAAGAACATTCATGTCAATAATAGATCTAAATACATTTGACGAACACACAAAAAAATATACGGTGCTCACATTTTTACAGGTCACAGGTCAGGAGTACAAATATTGCCGTTATATGTGAAAATATATCAATTCACCATGACTAACAGCTATAAATACTTAAAAATAATGTTAAATTAATTGCCATAGCAAAAAAGACTTTAGTGTTCTTCATGTCTTACATTTTGGAAAATGATAGAATAAGTTAAGTGCAGACTATTCAGGATATTGTAGGTTGGCGTCTGTTTATTTGAAACGTATGCATGCAAGCGCAACATACACATACAAAACTTTAAGACGATCGAATTTACATGATAAGCATGTATATAGTCATGAACATAAGATTAATATTCTGTCCCTGATAACTGTTGTAAATGTTTGAAATATTCAATGATTATTTAATTGGGACGAAACTAAAAAAAAACAAAAAAAAACAAAACAAAACAACAACTTAAAAAGCGGTGATTCAACAATAATCTAATTACTGGCTAATAAGCAGTCCTGTGTAAAACATACGGGGAAACCAAAATAATCTAGATTGGCAGTAGATCTACTGTTCTACTGTTCATTTCTTTTTGTATTTTCTGATCGCAAGTAAATACAAAGCTAACATCCACGGTCTAACACAAATTTCCTAACAACGCAAAGTAGTTCTCACTCAAAACCGCCTTAAAAACCAGCAATTTAAAAGAAAAAATAATTTTTAATGTAGGCATTAAACGAATTACAGTGCATTTAAAGTTTACATTAGTCAATAGAAATATGAGGATACAATCACAAATTTCGCGGATGAATATCTTGTTTACCCAATGAAAAATAATCGGCTATTTCCGTAAAGCTTAATCAATGAAAATGCTATTTTTAGCTATGTCGATTACCGAATACTCCAGAGCGTAGTACACAAATAAATCTGACTGTCGAGTAATGGAATATATACGTGTCGGAATGTTTTGGCGAGCAGATTTCGCTAAATTATTTTCATCAGTGTTTAACAACAGGTTTATCGTGAACAAAATACCTCGAAATTAATAAGGATTACAAATACGAAATGAAAATTCTCAATTTTAGAATTACAATATATTTGTTTTTATTCACGCTACATACGTATTACTTCACTGTGGTGCAGAGGTAGCGTGCTCGTTTAGGGTGTGATCTAGAGGCCTTAGGTTAAAATCCTTGTCGAGGCAACATTTTTTTAAGTGTCTTTTTTAAGGAAGTAGCCACGATATGCAAGGATATTTGTGTGGCTGTAATGAAAAATGATTTTGATGCAACTCTAGGCATGCAAAATTCCATATGTATCAATCACAAACTGTTAAACGCAGTCGCTGCGTAAGATGAATAATAGTATATAAATATAAACTTATACAGGAAAGATCAGAAAATACCACAGAGCATGCAGCCCTTCGATTAAATTAAGATTTTTGTCAGTTCTAACAAGAGTACTGTACTATACACTGATGATAAAACTTGTCTATGCGATTGCTTCCCCTTACGACACTTAAATACACACTGTAGTATGTTAATTAACAGTTTTCTCCCCTTGCAGAAAAAACGCCATGATGGAGCGAGCAGAAGATAGGGAAGCAGAAGCAGAGGTAACGTTTTCTTTTTTAACACAAATAAAGGTACTCGTTTATATCCCGAACAACCAATATTGAAACAGTTAAGCTGTTGAGCCAAAAATAAATGATAGTGAAAATGCTTTAATTATAGGCCTACTGGTATTGAAGCAGTATCCGTCCGCTAGTAGTATCCGACAATACTGTTATTTTCGTTTACTGAAACTCTTCAAAATTGAAGGTGAGTTTTTTTCAGAACAATATTATTCAAGAAAACGTTCGACAGAATTTCTACAGTCTAAAATAAACTTTAGACATAATCGTTCTCACTTTTATATTTTACAAGCAGCCTTAGCAGGTGTGTTTACATTTTTCGCATGAAGGATTTCACGTCGTGCTACTGTTGCGCATGCGCAAAGTATAACTCCATTAGGCACAAATTTGAATACAGACGACATTTCAAAAGTCGCTAATAATCATTCAAATTTCATAATAGCCTATAAATATAAGCCAGAGCTATGTGTTGTTGACATTTTTAATCAACAAATCTTGAAATAAAAGCAAAAATATTGTAATCTATATTCAAACCCGTAGAAGGCTATCTTTATTATGGGGCACGTTATGGGGTGTTTAGAATAATTTTACAGAATTTCTTTATTTTCGTACTTGAAATTAATGTGTTATGGATTCATGAATGCAATAACACTCGTACACGTGGTACAAGCATACGATATGTCCGTGAAATGTAAAAAGTCTAGTTTTGCCCAAAGACAGTTTATTAACAATGTTTTCTTTTTTTCTTTCTTTTTTTTCTTTTGTTTTATATTTATTTGTACAAAATGTTCACATCAAAACTGTCTGTATTCAAATAGACATTAAAACACGTACAGTTGTTTGACCGGTTCCGACACAGTTTTTCAACTTTCGCTGTCTTGATATAAATTAACCTATATAGCTCTTCAGCGCTTCTTATGTAAAATTCTTCCACGTATAATTTCCAATAACCGTAAATTATACCATACCCAGACTATGGTATAATTTTCAGTTTTGAAGATCGAAGGAGTAAGTGTTTCTGGGCGGAGCTATAGGTTATTTAAAACAGATACACCATTGGTGCGTTGACGATTTCTGGGTTTGCGTAAATTATACCATAATCACGTGACCTTTCTTATGAAACCTCGCTTGACTTCGTCTTGTGAGCTTAAGGCATAAGAAAGGTCACGTGATTATTGTATAATTTACGCAAACCCAGAAATCGTCAACGCAGCAATGGTATATCTATTACTTATCAAATATTTCAATACCAAATGTACTTGCTAGTACATATTTGATTCCACTTCAAACCTTTTTTTTCTAATAAGAATACCGCTTCATTTAATTTGATTGTTTTCACCAGTTCTGGAGGTTTACCAGTTCCAGTGCACAGAACAAACCATTTGTAATATTACCAACAAACCATTTGTAATATTACCTACGAAAAGTACAAGAATAAGTACTGTACAGACCTGCCTTTGAACAATCTTGCCATTAAATTACGTATACACGGCAGTAAATTTACTAAATTAATGTGGTTCAGTTATGGCCGAGGGCAGAAAACGACGGCGATGTGTTTTGAAAAAAATAACATGAATACAGACTCTGCGCTGTGTAAGATAAACTCTTTCGAACAAAATACAAGTAGATCTACATTTCTGTAAATAAATTAGTTTGAACAAAAAACAAACAATTGCTAAACGAAAATGATTGACTTGTAATGTACTGTTTGAACCACATATGGTCGACCATTGATTAGCTTAAATAACCATCTGTGAACACAATCTTCGTACTTCTGTTCTTGCACGTAATAAATGACAACTGTCTTTACGATATGCGATCTTTAAAAGTCAACCTTTTACCCTTAATTAAGTTTATGGTGCACCGATCGTTGCAAAAACTTATTTACATATGCCAAAATAATATTCACTAGTTGCAGATTTTAAACGGTGCGAAATACACCGGAAAATGCAAGCTTCTTGGAGCATCGCTGAACGAAAATTTGGTCTTCAGAGTACCCCCCTCAAGCCCTAGGACCTGCCCAGTTGGCCGTACGTATCACAAAATCTTGACATGGTCAAGATAAAAATAAGTTTTTCTTTTAAGATAATGTGCTTCCATTCCCATTAGTGATAAATACTCACATTATTTACTGTTTATTGTATCTGGGACAGAACGATCTTCTGTCCCAGATTTTATCCACAAAACAGATATATTAACAACAATTTTTAGTTCAAATAATAACTGTTAACACTGACTTAGAAATCGATATTTATTTGTTCTTTCTTCTGCATGTTATCTTATCATTCAGTTTTCAGAGGTTAAATGTATATTAATTACACTACACGTACATGTGCTTTCCATAAAAAAGAGCATAGCGTATCTTAAAGACTCGATCCTACTGTTTTAAACAGAACAAGCGCTTTTTAGATAAATAATTATGCTTTTAATTCAAAAATATGTTTATCTCAACTAAGTTGTTGGCACACTTTTTTACACACTCTTTCATTTATTCCATTATCAAAGAACATTTTATTTCTGATAAGAACACATGGAAAAGTGTTCATTGATAGAAATCCTGTCATTAAAAATTTAAAATACATGCTTCGGAACTTGATGTAGTTAAGCTTAAACAGGTATTAATATCTTTATGTTATATTTTTGGATGAAGTTGTAAGGCCGATAACAACTTTTCATTCAATATATAAACTGTGCCCCTTTCTTTCAGTTTACATATAATATGTAACGATATACCAATTATACCAATAAGATTGGCGAGATGAAATTTAGCATTTTTGCCTTAAATGTAGATTTCATAATCAGACGAAAATTATAGGTCGCCGAAATAGAATGATGATTTAATTATTTATTAGTCAATGTCAATAAACTACAAAACCAGTGAATATTTTCTATATTTATTGTCGGTTACGCGAATAGCTCGCTTGATTGTTCGGAACTGGTCAGTGCGCCGGAACCGGTCTGATAATAATCTCGGTAAAAATCACTGCAGTTGTCATATTAAGTCTACCAGAATTTCTGAATTATTACGATTAAAACTCTAAATAAAGCAATATTATTTGTCTGAAGAGGCCTTCAAAAAGTCTTAAAATAACAAAAACATCGATACCGATTCATAGTTAACCCGCAAAAACAATGATTACAAAAGTGTCGGATTTATGCTGAAATCGTGATTCACGATAGGTCAATAAATGACTTATTCATTTAACAAAGGATGAAAATAAAACCACTTAAATCCAATTTATTAAAATCAATGGTGATACTGTATATATGACAATGTCAGCATCTTTTTTTGAAGAATACATACATGTTTTGAAGGAAAAAAAATCTTAAGTCAGATGAGTAATTCAAATCTCACCCCCGTAAAGTGTACACCATGTAGAACATTTTGCACTCCGATGTCCTTGCTGTGAAAATATGGAATACAACTTGAAAATAGTAATTTCCTTATATGTATTTTAAGACCACTCATGTCATGAAACAGTGATTCTATGTTTGGTACGTGTTACAGTAAGACGGTATTATTAATTAAGTAAAACCAATTAAAGGCCCATTATGCCTAAGAAATGCTATCATATTTATTTCACAAAATGGTTGTATTTTTGATATCTTGTTACAGTTTTGAAAAGAACTTGATGAACATTTTTTTTATTTTTCTTGCTCTGTTGGCAAGCAGTGTGATCATAGTGAATGAGTATTTTGTACGGAATTAAAAAAGAACTACTTTGTTAACATTTTGCTACCAGCGTTGTTAAACACCTAATATGCTCTAAATCCATTTTTTTAAACCATTATTAAACACACGTTTGACATTCTTAAGAATTGAAATAAAATGGATTTTTGACACTTAATGCGCCTTTGTTATTTTATTTCAACAAATATATCTTCTACATATCTCGAGGTTTATATTTTCTATCTCTTATTCCATGCTTGTCTAACATTAAATGAAAGCGCTCGTAAGGGAGCTGCTGTATCCACCAATTATATCAGTAGTTCACAATGCCATTTATGGCACGTGTAGAGTTACCCATGCTCTGAAAGTCGATTTGCACAAAATTCACGCGCTTTTACATGGTCGGTATAAAAAACAGTGGAAAAATACTATTCACAATGCAATTTTGTTTTTATGCACATAATGTTTTTCGACGCAAAGCATGCATTTACAAAAATTGCATAACATATTATAATAATCTGACGAACTTGTAAATTTTGTACATTCTACGGAAATCGTGTATTTGTGTAATTACTGGTGTATTTGTGTAATTACTGGGTATTTTAAATAGAAATACTCTGGTTATTAATTGCATTTTGAAGGTGAAGTCATGCGTTTTTAATAGGATAGTATATTTTTGTAAAATGTCTGTAAAGTGAATTGATTGAAAGTGAAATGACACTGCTTTGTCATGCACTATCATGTTAGAAGAACTAGAATGAATTCGCTTTTGGTATTGCGATGTCGCCGCACAGCAACAGGACGATGCGACTTAATTTTGGCGGGAATAGTTATTACTCTAACATAACCTGATCTATTCAATGTAAAGTAATTTGAATCAAATATACATTCGATTCAATATATCACATGTTTATTTTGCTGTAGGCAATGTTGAGATCTGTTTATTAGAATACTTACCTCGTGTATAAATCTCCACACGGCTCTAATCTGCCCAGTTCGAATTATCAGATGAGTGAATTTCACTACCGTCAATTTGCGTGGTTAAGTCTATTATTGTTTTTAGGGGGTGTCGAACGTATAAAGAGAGGTACGATACTTTTTAAGCGAGATGTAAAGGTACGACACGGAGTAATGGAGGATTTTAGCATGTTAACACCCGTCAGCGTGGGTATATTTCATAAAATTACTAGAGTCATTTACTATCAAATCACAAATTTTACGTGGATCATGTGGGGCTCTGACCTACACATATTATCTCAAAATCATAGTAAAAAAGATGTTGAAGGTAAATTGGCTGTAACTGATCTTGTGTCGGTGAAAAAATGATGAGATCCCATACCGTGAATGCAAGTACTACTTGCAACTTATCTAAATACTCATTATTTAAGCGTTGCATAGCAAAATGCGTTTGTGCAAAGTTATTTATTGACGTCTTGTTGTCCGAAAACTATTTACAATTTCGTTGTGCTAAAATTCGACTGTGTTTCGTATATATTGTTACTAAATTTGAATACTATATATGTTAATTTTGCTAACTATGTACTTTATTGTTTAATAGAATAATAAATGTAAAGCCTCCTGTTGGGGTTTATGCTTTTATAAAAAAAAATCTTTTAAAATCATTATAAAATCTTAATACATTATATATATGGTTTTCTCTCTCAATTTCTGGCTAACTGGTGGAATGTTTTGGTGAAATTTTCATTCAACATGTTTCAACATGTTTCTGGCAAGATGGTACACATAAAGAAGGCCAATGTGCACTGCCATGTCCTACGGATCTTCCGTTAAACAGGGCTTGTAACAAATATTCCACAATTCAAAGTATGAAGCTTTGTCAAGAACACACATACCCGCGCGCACTCGCACGCACGCGCACACGCACACACACACACAGAAAACACTTGTCGATTTAGTGTTTCATCGTATCAGAGCGGGAAGACTTTTTTCCAGTATGAACTGTCCTAAAGTTTAAATGTGTATTTTCGAGTGCTATATATTATTTTTTGAGTGCTACATAATATTTTGGAGTGCTATATAATATTTTGAGGTGTTATATAACCATACGCATATGCTTTAGGTAATTGTTCATTATTTTCACCATATATCGGTAACTAATTGCTTATGCCCAGTGAACAGACAATGACATCAGTCGGCCATGCATAACACTCATCGTAAGGGGCACAAGTTTTGCGTACAGTTAGTTTATCGAACCAATAATCATGCTACAGTAAGAAATACGGAAATATTGTGGGATATATGCGAATAATTCTTTACGTTCTTTTTCTTGATTTTATACGAGGGATGTCCGGAAAGTTCATATACTTCTACATTTTTTATTGTATAACAATACATACGTTGTTCAAATGTTGTCAGCCAAGATATACATATCTCGCGAACACATTTATAAAAAATTATTTAACTGTGACTTACATTTGTATTTTAACAATATTTACATACAACATATATTCACCATCATGGAGCACTTTGACAACGTCAACGGTGTCAAATTAACTTCATGTATACCCGCTATTCAATTTCTTCCGAGTTCAACAGTCATCGTACCTGTCTGGCGTATACTTAATACATGTCAGGTTCCTTTTACTTTATGAATTTCATATTTAAAATTATTATTTAAAAACAAAAATGTCACTGGTTCCCATACAGTGTGTGAGAAGTCTATCTTTTTCAAAGGTTTTTCAAATGCTACCTTTGGTCGTCTGGAGCGTTCCTTCCACGATATACTGTCATCGCAGCTTCTTAATCTTGTTTGACGTTTAAACACATTTAGACATAACCATTTTATGGTTGGATTTGTTTTGAAAGTAAAGATTAAAATCTCAGTTGGTGCCATATTAGCGTTGCTATAAAGTTAAATATCATTAGGTTGCTCCGTCCGTGAATTTGAAGTCATTTTTGCAACTCAAAATTTATGCACCTTCATTGCCTATAAGTATCATCGTTAACAAGCTGTTTATCTGCGTATGACGTCATAATTATCACTAAATATCATGTAATAATATCTAATAATGTCACAAAATAAAAACGAGAGTTTGCGTTAAAATTACAACTTTTAGCCATGATTTCGTCATGAAATCAAAGTGCTCCGTGATTCGTTGATCATGTTGCCATGGTGATTGGCGCTTTGCGAATATTTCTTTTACGATGTTTTTTTAATTTAGAAATATGTAACAGATAAATACTTTAACAAAATATTCAATCATCATATTGATATGACTGCTTTTAATGATTTTATAGCCTTGTCTACGAACTTTCCGGACAGCCCTCGTAGTTTTGCTTTTTTAGTTAACACGTTAATTAGTGCTTTTACTAATCAAGTATCTGTTTAAATATATTTGTTATTGTATTATTTTAAAATGTTTGTCAGGTTGCTGGTAGTATTTGAAGAAACAAATAACCTCAATAGCTTTCTCCTTACCATGAAATATATTCTTCATGCGTATCATACTTTGGGGACCTTTCTGGAGTGCAGGTATTAGTTATCTGCGCTCCAGAGCATGTCCATTGATTGCCTCATTTTATCTGGAACGGCAAAGAATGGGATAGCGATAGAAATATTATATTCAGATGATCGTTCATTTATTACTTTTTTCTTGAGTTTCATGTTGTGATAACACTGAGGGAACGTGTTTTTAGTTTGCCTATGATACAAAAGAGAAAGAACTCTTTCTCTAACACAAGTATATGGCCTGCTCCGCGTGCTCTTTATTATTCGAACAAAATGTACAACATGCAACAAATATATGAAGCAAACCGACTCTTACCCTCTTATTTGTCACGTGTCAAACCCTTTCAAATTGCTAAAGAACGATCGTACCTCTATGAATTCGACACCCCCTTGTTCAATAATGAAAAGGTCCGAGAATCGAATTTTTTCCCGAAGTACGGCGGAGAGTGCCGGAAATTTTTTCGTTCACACATTTAAGATCACGTGACCATTTGAGTGTTTATCAACAGCCAACATTATTTTTGGAGGGAAAGTCGTACCGAGAAGATGGAAGGGCTGGTGTTCCCTGATATTAAAGTAAGTTTGTTGATTTTTACGAATTGTGTCTATTAAATTCTTAATTTATTTTCCAGCTACCGGCCTGTGTTGTGTACCTGCTTATTTTTACAGCCAGGTACGTACATTTGCACGTGATAATTATCTATTAGAAATGATGTGCTATTTTTAGCTGTTAGTGTTCATTTATTATGATACATATGTTATTTTAGTTGATCTTTTGAGGTTTGAAAAGGGGTTTGAGAAGTCGATTTTAGACCAAGCTGGCCAGCCGCGCGACGTTCCATACATCGGCGGTTTTTGTTTATAAAATATCTCCCGCGTGCTGATGTATATACATATACGAATTTGGTGCATATGTGTATATATTTGCTACCTCTCTTTACTAACAAATATATTTTTGTGTAATTTGTGCAATTACACAGTATGTTGATGTTGAAATTCCAAAAAATGTTTAAAATGTAATTTTTGCGTTGTTAGTGATAGTAGTAAAGTAATTTAATTAGTGATATGTAAATGTGGTACTGAATTGTTGTTTTTTTCAGGGCATTTCCTGCCAAAATGTTTATAGTATTAGTGTTATTTTAGTTGATATGTTTATTAAATTAGAAATTGGGCTATGCTCGTCCAATTGTTTTAAAATGCGATTCTGCCTGGCTTCGCACTGCGTTTACTCGCGATTTTAAATGTGCCGAAATTGCATAATACCTATTTAATAACTCTAATTTAAATTATCACCACCCACCTATAAAATAACCCTAATGTGCTCTCCTTTTGTCCCTTCCTATATAAAATGTCCAAATGTTTATAGATTTCTTTTATGCATAAAATTATGTTAGTTTAGTTGATAGGAATGTGTTTATGCTGGTCAATGTTTTTAGAAGTCTGTGTAATCACGCGCGTTTTTAGATGTTAGCTCGTGCCGAATTCGCGCGTTTTTTAGATGTTAGCTCGTGCCGAATTTTGATTTATATTTTTGTCATTTCTCTTCATTATTATAATCATAACCATAGTGCTGTATTGTATTTGATTTGATGCTAGTGTATTTGATAATGAATATTTGTCTTTTATCTTACCCACCTATAAAATAGCTATAATGTGTATTCATTTCATTCACCCATTCCCCACTCTCTTTAGACCTGTTGTTTGATGTATAAACCACTCCTTTTTTATGCTATGTTTATTACAGTTAGTTTAGTTTAGAAGTCTTTGTACATATTATGAAAAACTGATCAATTAATATGTTTGTGTTTTTTAATACCTATATTTTTTGTACTTGTTAGATATCTACAGTACTTGGAAGCTGCCAGGTTCTTCTAATTGTAAAATTATAATAATATATTCCCTTTGAAATAGAAGAGGTTGGAGGGTCCTGGTCCTACATTGAAATTATGGTGGATACACGAGGATGTGGATGGTTGTTCAAGATTTGCAAAGAATGTGTTGGAATGAGGCATGATGGAGAAATTGGGTATTTTACTAAACATTACTTTATTTTAAGGATTTTATTATAGTTACTTTTTTTTGTACACAATTTTGTAATTTGCGTTGTGTAAATTGTTGAACAATTTCAGGTATTATTGAGTATTTTACAATATTTCACTTGATTTTAATGGATTTTTCATTAAGGAAAGAACGGAGTTTAAAAGATTATTTTATTCAATTGAGAATAACAGTTGATTGTCTATAGTTAGTTAGACTGGAAGGTCAGTAGTTCTATTCATAATGTCCATTTGCTACTCCTTGCACTTTAATGGTATATTTTCATCTGGCACATAACTTTAAACCATCAAATAACAAGAAGTTGTCTGTTTAGTTGGAAAGTAATTTGTAAAAATTATTGTAGATGTGAACATCATGAGATAAGGATATTGTTTTGTTACCCCTGTGATCTTTCAGACCGAGAAGTTGCACCAAATATGATGATGACTGTGTATGTGTTGGAATGAGGCATGATGGAGAAATTGGGTATTTTACTAAACATTACTTTATTTTAAGGATTTTATTATAGTTACTTTTTTTGTACACAATTTTGTAATTTGTGTTGTCTAAATTGGTGAACAATTTCAGGTAAAATTGAGTATTTAACTATATTTTACTTGTTAGTCCCCTACCGGTTTACCGGAGGGGACTTTAGGTTTACCCTCCGTCTGTCTGTCCGTCCGTCCGTCTGTCCGTCCGTCAGTCCGTCCGTCCACAAAACTGGATCCCGCGATTACGCAAAAAGTACTGAAAATATTTTAGTGAAACTTGATATATGGATAGATGGCAGTATGGAGATTATGCACGTCTTTTTCTTTTCTTCTTATGTTGAAAATTCTGGTTGCTATGGCAACAAATAGACTGAAAATATGGCAAATTTTACACATAACCTGGATCCTGTGATAACGCAAAAAGTACTGAAAATATTTTTATGAAACTTGATATATGGATAGATGGCAGTATGGAGATTATGCATGTCTTTTTCCTTTTTCCTATGTTGAAAATTCTGGTTGCTATGGCAACAAATAGACTGAAAATATGGCAAATTTTACACATAACCTGGATCCAGTGATAACGCAAAAAGTACTGAAAATATTTTTATGAAACTTGACATATGGGTATGATGGCAGTATGGAAATTATGCACATCCTTTTCTTAACTTCCTATGTTGAAAAGTCTGGTTGCTATGGCAACAAATAGACTGAATTTCAAGATTTCTGATTCTAGTTTTAAGTTTTTCACTATAAATACTTTATTTCTTAAGGTATTTTCTTCAAACTTTAAATATAAGTTGCTTGTCATCAACCACATCATATGTGACAAGGTTTACAACTCTAGCACAAAATTTATCAGAATTACCTCCCTTGAACATAAATTTTTTATGAAAAAAAACATTGTTTTTTTTAATAACTTCTTTTTCTGAATGTATCTACTTCAAACTTCATATAAATGTTTCTTATTATCACTCAACATTTGTGAGTGTTCAATACTGCCAGAAGTATGCCCCTTTTGAACTTAGACTTTTTTTTGAGAAATTGGTAATTTTTACTCCAACTTCTTCAATCATGATAGGATTTTAAAAATGTTATATTTTGATAACAGGGATGTTTAAAAAATAACTTTAGAGTGTCCTTCAGTCCGTCTGTCTGTCTGTACATAAAAACTGTTTCCTGTGATCACTTTTAAAGAACTTTTTCAACAAATTTATTTAAATAGGAACATAAGTGAATGGCCAATGGCCCTTCAGAATGTTGCTTGGGCTCTTACCGGTAGGGGACTTATGGATTGCTTGCAATACTATGATAATTGCTTGTTTCAAATGGATTTTCATTAAGAAAAGAACTGAGTTTTAAAAGATTATTTTATTCAGTTCAGAATTACAGTTGATTGTCTTTAGCTAGTTAGACTGTAAGGTCAGTGGTTCTATTAATAATGTCAGTTTGCTTCTCCTTGCACTTGAATGGTATACATGTATTTTCATCTGGCACATAACTTTAAACCATTAAATAACAAATAGTTGTCTGTTTAGTTGGAAAGTAATTTGTGAAAATATTGAAGATGAGATTAAAATGTTGTTTTGTTACCCCTGTGATCTTTCAGACCATGGAGTTGCACCAAATGTGATGATGGATGTGAACGTTCAGACCATGAAGTTGCATCAAATGTGATGATGGATGTGATCTTTCAGACCATGGAGTTGCATCAAATGTGATGATGGATGTGAACGTTCAGACCATGGAGTTTCATCAATTGTGATGATGAATGTGATCTTTCAGACCATGGAGTTGCATTAAATGTGTGATGATGGGTGTGATCTTTCAGACCATGGAGTTGCATCAAATGTGATGATGAATGTGCTCTTGCAGACCATGGAGTTTCATCAATTGTGATGATGAATGTGATCTTTCAGACCATGGAGTTTCATCAATTGTGATGATGAATGTGATCTTTCAGACCATGGAGTTGCACCAAATATGATGAATGGTGTGATCTTTCAGACCGAGGAGTTGCACCGAATATGATGATGACTGTGTATGTGTTGGAATGAGGCAAGATGGATCAATTGGGCCATCCTTAATAATATATTTGTTTGCTATTGCCGACCCAGAGTTATAAGGAGTGGATCGGTAGG
Organism: Ruditapes philippinarum; assembly: GCF_026571515.1. Lineage (NCBI taxonomy): Eukaryota > Metazoa > Mollusca > Bivalvia > Venerida > Veneridae > Ruditapes > Ruditapes philippinarum. The sequence continues at coordinate 3,712 of NW_026861815.1, read as the reverse complement.
TAGGCTTTTTTTTTTTTTTTTGATATATAATTTTTACTGAACGTAAGTTAATACGCTTAGTACGTTGTAACAGATTGTGGAAATTTGGGCTACACTATCATCATCGCAAATCTAACATGTAAAAGACAGTCAAAAACAATAAAAAACATGTTCACTAGTAATCATAACATGAAATAAAAAAATGACTATGTGGACATAAATTCAAGCATGGTCAAATTACCGATGTGATAAACTAATCCTGCGTAAATATTCCCGTACGAACTGGAAAAATTATAGTGGATCACCAGGACATTTCGTTCTCACGGATGCATGATCATTACTCAATTTATTACACGTCTGTAGAAAATAACACACGCAAGATTTGTCTCCTATAATTTCTGAATGGCGGATCGTTAAAATATTTCATTGTTAGTTACCGAAAATTATCGCAGATTGTTGAAATTCCATAGCGCTAAAAGACACAAAAACACTCGCGCAAAAAGTAGCATCCATAAATAAAAGGAATATAAATGTTTCCATTGTTTAAATATAAATACAAAATTTACACACGAAATGACCTCTGACAAATGACTGGTCGGCTCTTCTGAAGAATCTGTGAATCTTTGATGTTTACACACCTGTAGTTGTTGCCCGAATCATCAAAGAAATGCCGACACTCAATTGACTTCCACCTCTTTTTTTATATATCAGAAAAAAAACTGTCATTTCTTTTTGTCAAGGAATGATTACACATGTTTAATTATTGCTCAAGTAAAAAATGTTGGATATTTATCGTGTCAATTATTGACATATTATTAATCGTAAGTGCATTTTGACATGGAGTTTAATTAGACGTATGTAAATCTGTGATTTTGATTGTGATATTTTATTTACATTTTTATGATCTTGAAGATATTTTGCAATACTTGTGTCTGCTATCAAAACAATAATGCATATGAAATGACCACAGCTTCCAAAAAAATATTTTTTCAGTCAATTTTATGACAGAATCCCCGCTGCTACCAGAAATGTTTTATTGCATGGGCTAAGTATTTAATCTGTGTCGGCAGTCATAAACAAACGAACATGTACTCTAAAGCACATTAAAATTACCACATGGTAAACTAGTGATATTCATTAACTGAACAAACATTATTTTTAATCCCGTTTCCACACCTTAATTTGATACATTCTATTATTAGTTAATTCGACTTAATTGCCGCGCGCATGCAGTACTGCGTGACGTCAGGAAAATATCCTTCCCTGGTTGGTCGCTATTTATGTAAATACTTTAAATAGTAACACACAGAATGGCCTCATGAATGATCTCTCGTTACTTTACATATTAAATGTGTGATTTTCCTCCGATTTTATTTTTGTTTTCGAGGGAATTTTTTGGGTGGAATTCCCTGGCTGATTTGGCGGAAATAAAAAAAAATCTGATTTTTTTAAGCTGAAAAAAACTTTTGAGTCGGGGCATTTTCGCTGGGTCGGCCGGCAATAGCAAACAGATAATTTTTTAAGAGTGGCCTTGGGTATTTTACTAAACATAACTTTATTTTAAGGATTTATTTACAGTAACATTTTTTGTACACAATTTGGTAATTTGTGTTGTGTAAATTGGTGAACATTTTCAGGTATTATTGAGTATTTTACTATATTTTACTTGATTTAAATGGGGTTTTCAAGAAAAGAACTGAGTTTAAAAAGATTATTTTATTCAGTTGAGAATAACAGTTGATTGTCTTTAGCTAGCTAGACTGGAAGGTCAGTGGTTCTATTCATAATGTCAGTTTGCTACTCCTTGCACTTTAATGGTATATTTTCATCTGGCACATAACTTTAAACCATTAAATAGCAAGTAGTTGTCTGTTTAGTTGGATAGTTATTTGTAAAACTATTGTAGATGTTAAAATTATCAGATTAGAATGTTGTTTTGTTACCCCTGTGTTCTTGCAGACCATGGAGTTGCATATGATGATGACTGTGTATGTGTTGGAATGAGGCATGATGGAGTAATTTGGTATTTTACTAAACATTTCTTTCTTTTAAGGATTTTTTTATAGTAACATTTTTAGCTCGACTATTCGAAGAATATGAGAGCTATTGTAGTCGCCCCGGCGTCAGCGTTGGCGTCTGCGTTGGTTAAAGTTTTTTGTAAAGTCAAATATCTCAATTATTACTCGAGATATTCAATTGAAACTTACAATACTTATTTATAGTAACAAGGTACATCAGATTGCCAAGTTGGATAACTCTGCCTACATTATTGACAGAATTATGCTCCTTTTTAACTTAGAAATTTTGGTTAAAGTTTTTTGTAAAGTCAAATATCTCAATTATTGCTTGAGATATTCAATTGAAACTTACAATACTTATTTATAGTATCAAGGTACATCAGATTGACAAGTTGGATAACTCCGCCTACAATATTGACAGAATTATGCCCCTTTGGAACTTACAAATTTTGTTAAAGTTTCTTTGTAAAGTGAAATATCTCAATTATTGCTTGAGATATTCAATTGAAATTTAAAATACTTTTTTATAGTAACAATGTACATCAGTTTGCAAAATTGCATAACTCTGCCTGCAATATTTGCAGAATTATTTACCCCTTTGAAATTTTGGTTTAAGGTTAAAGGTATTCAAAGATATTTACTTGAAACTTTACACATGCACTTAGGGTCATAATTGGAGGGTCATAATTGTATGTCACTGACCAAGTTCTATAACTCTATCTTGCATTAAGGCTGATTCATATCCCCTTTTCTACTTAGTCTCTTGGTTAATGTTTACATGCAAGTTTTACGTATCTCAATAACTCTTAAAGATATTTATTTAAAACTTCACATATGCATTTAGGGTCATAATTGTAGGTCACTGACAAAGATCCATAATTCTATCTTGCATTTAGGCTGATTTTTCTCCCCCTTTTTCAACTTAGAAATTCATGGTAAAGTTTTGCTTGTAAGCTGTTATCTCAAAAGCTACTGAAGGGTTTGTGCCTTTTTGGGGACAATTTTATGCATTCATAATAATAAAGCAGTGATTTACTTGATAAAACATCTTAATAACAAGCCTTTGTACCTTTTCTGTAAAATTTATGTATTCATAGGTAATTAGTATTATTATACTCAATAAAACACCCTTGTGACATTACCTTCCAAATGGTCAAGCCAGTACTGTATAATTAGACTCTCTCTAAGGCCTATAACATGAATTTATAAAAAAAAATTAGCCCTTTTGTGAACTGAAAAAAATTAACATTATCAAGGCTCTTTTACTATCAAGCACTTAAAATAGTCGAGCGTGCTGTCCTACCGGCAGCTCTTGTTTTGTACACAATTTGGTAATTTGTGTTGTGTAAATTGGTGAACATTTTCAGGTATTATTGAGTATTTTACTATATTTTACTTGATTTAAATGGGGTTTTCAAGAAAAGAACTGAGTTTAAAAAGATTATTTTATTCAGTTGAGATTAACAGTTGATTGTCTTTAGCTAGCTAGACTGGAAGGTCAGTGGTTCTATTCATAATGTAGTTTGCTACTCCTTTAATGTTATCTATCAGACCATGGATTTCCACCAAATGTAATGATGGATAATGATATGATCTTTCAGACCATGGAGTTGCATCAAATTCAAAGATAGATGATGTGATCTTTCAGACTGAGGAGTTGCTCTAAACATGATGATGGATATGATCTTTCAGACCATGGAGTTGCATCAAATGTG